>NC_083236.1:64118854-64164073 GCF_032191835.1 Heteronotia binoei | reverse complement strand
GCTTTCTAATGACCCTGAAGTGGGGGGAGGGCCTCCAAACTGGGGGATCCCCTGCCACCACCTAGGAATTGGCAACCCTAAAACAAACAAGCAAAACTACAGACTAAGACAGTTACCTACTTGAAACAAAGTTCTAAACAGAAGAGCGATTTACGCTGTTTTTGCATTTATGTTTCCAGTACCCATTAATACACTTAACAAGCCAGGAAACAACACACAGTATATTTGAAGGGGGAAAATGACATCTAAGAATCTCTGAGCTGAAATGACTTCTGGGATACCCTCATCAATATTAAAGATCCAATTTACTATATTAGTTTTGACCAAGCATTTGATAAGAGATTACATTCCCCGCTCTAAAACCCGATCAAGACCAGGTGGAGGGACTGTGGTTTTAGGTTTCCATCCTAAAGCACCTTCAAGCTCGCAAGCTGCCATCTAACAGGAATTCTTGCGCTGGCTGGAACTTCACACGCTTGGCCGAAAGCCAGTCTGTGTGAGCATTTAGTAGACTCAGGCACTTGGCAGGCTCTGGGAAACCATGAAATTATATTTGGCAATTTGAAATGTGGTTACTCAAAACAGATTGTCTTTCTGTCTTGAAGGTGTGTCTGGATGTGAAACTCACGGGAAGGAACAAGGAAGGTGGGGACGGAATCAAACGGAGCGTTCTTTGACCTTGAAAGACAAACAAATTGCCTCTGAGTCGGACAGAAATAACCACCACAAAAGGCAGTAAGTATTTGCACTGGCCTTTTTAAAAGCAAATTTTCACCTGATTGTCAAGGAGGAAACAGGAGCTAATCCCGGGTTCGGTCAGAAAGATAAAACATAAATAGCCAACAGGTTAACACGGGATCACCTTTGTAACTAACATTTGCATTAAGCAGGGCTTTTTTTGTAGCAGGAATTCCTTTGCATACTTGGCCATACACACCTGATGCAGCCAATCCTCCAAGAGTTTACAGGGCTCTTAGTACAAGGTCTACTGCAAGCTCTTGGAGGATTGGCTACATCAGGGGGGAGTGGCCTAAGATGCAAAGGAGTTCCTGCTATGGAAAAAGCCCTGGCATTAAGCGAGCAGACTCGTTAAAGGAGATGAATCGACAACGATGAGCAGATCCGCTGGGTCTGACCGAAAGCTGATGTCTGTTTCCAGATGTTGGAAGGGATGACTGCAAAATGTATCTATGCAAGTGTGCAACTGGCAAAATGCATGCATGCATGCATGCACAGGACCAGTTTCCTCCCTTCGCCAACCCCTAGACTTCACAAAAACTGGAAGAGAAAGGGAGTAACCTACTGAGCACGATAGTGAAGCAGAAGGTAGATGGGAGCTTATCTTTCCCATAAATTACTCTTTGCAATCTCTTCCAACAGGACTTCCTGGTAGGGTAAATGGGAATTGACGTTTATGTGTGGCTCCAAGACTCAAATAGAGATAGCAAAGATGATAGCTCACTGTTGGTCTCTAGCCTAGAAGGTGAATGGTGCATATGAGTCATGATTCAGACTAGGGTCATGAAGGTAGGGGGCTTTAACCCTTCGGTCCCCGTTCCTTTTTGCTGATTGAAACTGGGATGGATGCCTTCACCATTGTCAGATTTTTAAAGGGAAAAGATGCAAGGGTGGAATTCTAGCAGAAGCTCCTTTGCATATCAGGCCACACACCCCTGATGTAGCCAATCCTCCAAGAGCTTACAAAAAAGAGCCTTGTAAGCTCTTGGAGGATTGGCTACTTCAGGGAGTGTGGCCTAATATGCAAAGGAGCTCCCATTAGAATTCCACCCCAGAAAAGATATATTGTATTTTAAAGGGTCTTTAAAATGCTAACAACAATGATCTAATGAATTGTATATTCTCATTTTAATGACATTATGTAACTTTTTAATGCAATGTAACTTTTTAATGCAATGAGACACTTAGGTGAGAAGGGCGGGGTATAAATCTTAATATAAATAAATAAATAAATAAATAAATACTGCTGTATTTCTGAGCTGGTCTTTGACCATAATAAATTGTTCATTCGTTCATTCATTCGTTCGTTCGTTCGTTTGTTCGTTCATTGAAGACATTTGTCCAGTACAAGAGACAAGGTCATTAACAGCTTACCAGCTGCACTCTGGCGGGACCAACTTGTTAAGCTCTTGCAAAGATTTTTCAGAACGATGTTCCTAGGAAAGAAGGTGTCCCCAAATCAGTTTGCATTTGCGAAGGAAGAAAAGATGTACAAGCTGTTTATCAAAAAAGAGCATACCTGAATGAAAGCCACAGTTACCACAATGATCACAGCCTAAGAGAAGGGGAGAAAGAGAAAAGATGAGGAAACATTATAAAATGCTCCTGATAGGTTGCCAGCTCTGACTTGGAAATACACGGAGATTTTGGGGGTGGAGCCTGAAAAGGGTGGGGCTTGGAGAGGGGAGGAACCTCAGCAAGGGCTAAAGTCACAGAGTCCACCTTCCAAAGCTGCCATTTTCTCCCTTTTTAGTTGGAGATGCTGGGGATTGAACCTGGGACCTTCTGCTTGCCAAGCAGATGCTCTGCCACTGAGCTACCATCCCACCGTCCTTTGGCTGGTGGGGGAGGTGGCATATGCTAATGAGTTATGTTAATGATCTCCGCCACCTATTTTTCTACAAAACTACCTCTGCCTGTAACCCACTTGGAGACTGGTCACCCTAGGAGGGCTCCCTGAAGGTCTTTTACCATTCATCGATCAGATCAAGACCACCTTAGCCAGATAACCAAATTGGGCGTTTTCCAAACCGGAAACCTGGTCTTCAAAAACTCAGCCAGTTTGGTGTAGTGGTTAAGTGTGCGGACTCTTATCTGGGAGAACCAGGTTTGATTCCCCACTCCTCCACTTGCACCTGCTGGAATGGCCTTGGGTCAGCCATAGCTCTGGCAGAGATTGTCCTTGAAAGGGTGGTTGAAAGAGCCAGTTTGGTGTAGTGGTTAAGTGCGTGGACTCTTATCTGGGAGAACCGGGTTTGATTCCCCACTCCTCCACTTGCACCTGCTGGAATGGCCTTGGGTCAGCCATAGCTCTGGCAGAGGTTGTCCTTGAAAGGGCAGCTGCTGTGAGAGCCCTCTCCAGTCCCACCCACCTCACAGGGTGTCTGTTGTGGGGGAGGGGAAGGTAAAGGAGATTGTGAGCCACTCTGAGACTCTTCGGAGTGGAGGGCGGGATATAAATCCAATATCTTTTTCTTCTTCAGTCATGGTTTGAAGATCCGTAACACCAAGTCTGAATATGTAACAGTTGGAAATCACATACCATGGTGATGCTGACGGCATCTTCATATTCTTTAGTGATAACACTGACCAAAGCAGAGGCCAACAGCAGAAGGATGAGGGGGTTCTTGAACTAAAACAAAAGGGAAAGTGCTTTGAGTCACACCCTTCCCTGTACTTCACACTAGCTGAAAAGTTGCCCCCATTTTATTCATTTAAAACATTTCCTGAGCTGTCATTACACTTCCCCAGGGGGCTTTACTCTCAGGTGGCACTTCATTGAAAGAAATGGGTGTGTGGTGTCATCAAGGCCCAGCCGACTTATGGGGATCCTAGCAAGGGGCTTTCAAGACAAGTGGGAAGCAGAGATGGTTGGCCATTGCCTTCCTCTGCAGAGCCTTCCTTGGTGTCCTCCCATCCAAGAACTGACCCTAGCAAGGGGCTTTCAAGACAAGTGGGAATAAAAGATGGTTGGTCATTGCCTTCCTCTGCAGAGCCTTCCTTGGTGGTCTCTCATCCAAGAACTGACCCTAGCAAGGGGCTTTCAAGACAAGTGGGAAGCAGAGATGGTTGGTCATTGCCTTCCTCTGCAGAGCCTTCCTTGGTGGTCTCTCATCCAAGAACTGACCTCAGTAAGGGGCTTTCAAGGCAGGTGAGAAGCAGAAGGGGATGGCCATTGCCTTCCTCTGCAGAGCTTTCTTTGGTGGTCTCCCATTCAAGTACTGACCCCAGCAAGGGGCTTTCAAGACAAGCTGGAAGCAGAGGTGGTTTGCCATGGCCTTCTTTGCAGAGCCTTCCTTGGTGGTCTCCCATCCAAGTACTGACCCTAGCAAAGGGCTTTCAAGGCAAGTGGGAAGCAGAGGTGGTTTGCCATTGCCTTCTTCTGCAGAGCCTTCCTTGGTGGTCTCCCATCCAAGTACTGACCCTAGCAAGGGGCTTTCAAGGCAAATGGGAAGCAGAGATGGATGGCCATTGCCTTCTTCTGCAGAGCCTTCCTTGGTGGTCTCCCATCCAAGTACTGACCCTAGCAAGGGGCTTTCAAGGCAAATGGGAAGCAGAGATGGATGGCCATTGCCTTCTTCTGCAGAGCCTTCCTTGGTGGTCTCCCATCCAAGTACTGACCCCAGCAAGGGGCTTTCAAGGTCAGTAAGAAGCAGAGGTGGTTTGTCATTGCCTTCCTCTGCAGTCTTCCTTGGCGATCTCCATTTCAACTATCAACCCTGCTTAGCTTCTGAGATCTGATGAGATTGACCCATTGCACCCCACCTTCCTTTCCATTTAAACTAAACCCAGAGGGAGACTATAAACCTGAAGGTCTTTACCTGGTCTAGATATTTCTTCCAGATCGGTTCTGTGTTGTCTACCACAAATTCATTCCAGCCATGCTTGACTCTACGTTGGAGTACCGAGAATTCAGATAGACCTGTTTCTAAATCCACCTGAGAGGCATTCAAGAGAGAATTGGCATTAAAGTTCCAAGGGAGGCGTATTTTATTTATTTATTTGGCTTATATTCTGCCCTTTCTCATAAACGGGCTCAGGGCAGATCACAACATAAACTAACAACGATAAAAACCTACAATTCAGAGCTAAAAACAATGCATTAAGATTGAACAAAATAAGAACGATAGAACGATAAATAAAGGGCATCGCAGGCGGGAAAGGCACATTTTACAGAATAAACGGTTATCGGCCCCCAAATAAAATGATGGTGATAAGATAGATGATAGATAGATAGATAGATAGATAGATAGATAGATAGATAGATAGATAGATAGATAGATAGATAGATAGATAGATAGATAGATAGATTTATTGTCATTGTTCTCAAAAAAAGAAAATGAGAGCAACGAAATGAGGTGCTCTTCCACAAACATACCAACGCATCAACACCCCCCAAAAAAGACATATACATAGACCATTTAAATGCATCTAAAAACAAATAACCATTCATGACCCTGGATTTAGCCTAACCACGGCACTTGGATAAAAGCTACCCTTGAATCTATTTGTCTTAGCCTTCAACATAATAGGTGAGACAGCACCATAGTAAAGTATGATGTCACAACATGGTAGGCCAACTGATGGAATAGAAGCTGGAATAGGATGTCCGCTGCCGCAACCAACAGCCTGGCGGAATAGCTCCCTCTTACAGGCCCTAGGAAATGGTAGTAGCTTAGATAGGGCCTTGATCTCCATAGAAAGCTGATTTCACCAGGCAGGGGCCAGGGTCGAGAAAACCCTGGCCCTGGTTGAGGCAAGTCGAATCTCCTTTGGGCCAGGGGTGGTCAGGAGGTGTTGTGTAGCAGATCACAATGACCTCCGGGGCGTATATGGGGAGAAGCAGACCCTCAGGTATGTAAATGCATAAGAGTTATCTCGTAGACAAAAAATAATATGGACTACTGAAAAAACTTTTGATGTCATCCCCCACCAAAGGCTTGTATGTAAATTTAGGGGTCATGGGGTAAGAGAGCCGGTCCTCTTGTGGATTAGAAATGGATCAAAACATGAGGGAGCAGAGAGTTGGTTCTTGCAATGGAAGAAAGCAATGGGGATCCACGGAGATCAGTTTCAAGAGGGGTCTTTTATTCATCAATATTTATCAGATTTTAATTTTCCTGAGCCTTCAGCCTTCCCTATTAAGGACGGGCATGAACTGGACATCAAAAGCTTTTTTTGTCATGAATTTTGCCCTGTTCGTGGTTTGTGATCCAAAGTTCATGACAGATCTACCATCACAATCTTCCATGAACTTTTAAAGAAGTTCATGGCAGTTCATGATGATGTGTGAATAGATTAGGAAGCAGGGGTTTAAAGGGACTCTGACTCCCTTTAAAACCCTGCTTTCTGTTCCCCATGAAAGCTGCAAACTCAGGTGAGTGGAGTGGACCTCTTCAAGCCTCTCATCTATTTTTCAGACTTTCTTGTTCAGTCCTTTTCATGGAACGGCACAAGTAAGCGAAACAGCTGAGTGGAAGGAGCAGACTATTCCCCACTGCTCAGCTGTTTTTAGGGCTTTCTGCGAGCCTTGTTTAAAGGGACTATGATCCCTTTCAGTGGGGTTTGTGGAGCCGTGAACTGGATCGGTTTGCAAACGAACATCTCAGCTGGGTTCATGGATCAGCTACGAAGCACGAACCAATGTGAACCACATTTTCCTGGTTCGTGCCCATCCATTCTTGCTGGTTCTCCTTAAACATTTTTATTTCTATTGACGTTTATTTGATCTCTATTGGCCTTTAGCACTACTTAGCAATGATTTTAACCATTAGAGGTTCTTTGCGCTCTGCGTTATTGCTGCTTTTCTGCTAATTTTTGTGCTCAGAAAATAGACATTATCGTACTTGCTTCATAAAGCAAACCTATTGAGCTATTCCAGTTTAAACTCTCTGGTTTCAGGACAAGTCTGCATAGAACGGTGCTTTTATTCTCTTCTTTAATCCTGAAATCTGATTCAGAAATAGGATCATTAGAAACCAATATTTAAAATAAATAAATATAAATAAACATCACGGACAGCTAAGAAATAATGGACGTCTTTGGCTGGTCAGGCAACTGGTCCCCTGTCTTTCCTCCCATGACCTATCCACAGCGACCCATGCCATGGTCACCTCCAGGTTGGATTATTGTAACTTGCTCTACGTTGGGCTGCCCTTGAGTATGAATCAGAAATTTCAGCTGGTTCAAAATGCAGCAGCATGCCTCCTGACCGGGACATCCTTGGAGACACGTATACAGCCAGTTACACTGGCTTCCAGTTGAGTACCGGATTATGTTCAAGGTTATGGTATTAAATTTCAAAGCCTATGTGGCTTGGGGCCAACATGTCTACAAGTCTGTCTCTCTCAATATGTCCTCTTGGGTTGTCAAGTCCCTCCTGTGCAGAGTAATGACATCACCTGGAAGTGACATCATTGTGCTGGGTACATTGCACCAGGGACACTCTAGGATTTACGGCGAAAACTCTATGGTACCATACAGTTTTATCGCAGATCCTAGAGTGCCCCCACCATGACACTCTAGGACTCATGGTAAAAACTCTATAGTACCATAAAGCTTCCCCATGCATCCTAGAGTGTCTCTGGCGCGATGTTCCCGGCATGATGACATCACTTCTGGGTGACATCATTGTGCAGGGCACGTCATGCAACGATGGTGCCCTTTGGGGGTGGGGATCCCCCTGGTGGACAGCTCTGTGTCGGTGGGCTGGGGCCCCCCAAGCCAGGAGATCCTCTGCCCCAGAGGGAACATGGCAGCCCTACTGAACTCTGAGGAGCTCTACATTTGGCTGAACATCTTTTGGGAATCCCCAGCCCCAAAGTCACCAGGGCCAGAACCTTTTCAGCTGTGGCCTCAGCCTGGTAGGACACTCTGCCTAGCGAGATCAGGGCCTGCAGGCCTCGTTACAGTTCCACAGGGCCTTTAAAATGGAGTTGTTCCACCAGGCTTTTGGGCAAGGCTGCAGGTGTCAAATTACATCAGCCTTCCCTGCCCTAATTCACCTTCATTCACTTTGTACTGTGCACTTTACTAAATTGTTCTCCTGGCAGCCACTTTGTCCATTTACCTAATATGCTGGCCCTTGGAGACATACACAATGTACACCTGGGAGCATTGTGTATTTTTAGCTTGCCATCATGTCCCATACCATTGGGTTTTATAGCTTTTAAATTGTAAGTACGATGTGTCAGTTCTAATTAGGGTTTGTAGAATCTTTCGGGCTCAAGTGCCGTGTTCTACTGGAGAAAGTTTTCCTTTCCTGTTCTTGGTTTGTGATCCAAAGTTCATGACAGATCTACCATCACAATCTTCCATGAACTTTTAAAGAAGTTCATGGCAGTTCATGGTGATGTGTGAATAGATTAGGAAGCAGGGGTTTAAAGGGACTCTGACTCCCTTTAAAACCCTGCTTTCTGTTCCCCATGAAAGCTGCAAACTCAGGTGAATGGAGTGGACCTCTTCAAGCCTCTCATCTATTTTTCAGACTTTCTCCAGTAGAACACGGCACTTGAGCCCAAAAGATTCTACAAACCCTAATGATGTTACCAGCCGTGAAAACCTGAAATCTTTGATGTCAATTCTAATGTTTTATTCCTCGTTGTGACCTGCCCGCTGAGCCTGCTTGTAGAAATGCCATAAAAAATAAAATAAATAAAATGAAACATGTTCCTGTTCTTCTTGTTCCTTTTCCCTGTTACCCATTCTTCTTTTCTTCCTCCTCCTCCCCTCAATATTTCCTCTCCTGTCAGCATTTTTTTTAGATTGGAAGCTCTTCGGGGCAAAGACTTTCTTTTTCACTTATGCTAGTTTGTGAAATACTTTAAACATAAATGGCCTACCGTTATTATGAGGACAAATGGTGATAGCAAACATCCCCAAGTGACTGCCTGGGACAGAGCCGGTAAATTAAAATAGATCAAATAATGCAATCTAAAATTCGTCATTGTAACCAATCCCAGAAGCATTCTATCTACTGTAGCAAAACAAGCAAAGAATTTCATGCGCTTTAAAACCAAAGATTTCCATGTAGGGTCTGCAAGGCTAACATGTCATGCACCGTATGGAAGTGGGTTATATTCCATGAACATTCCACAATGAAACCCTCTAGTCCAGGGGTGTCAAACTCATTTGTTATAAGGGCCGGATCTGACATAAATGAGACCTTGTCAGGTCGGGCCATGTCGGATTGGGCCATGTATGTACCTATCTAAAATTAGGTAGCAGAGATATAAATTTTATAAAGGACACAAACTTTAAACATGCTTGAAACATTAGCACACGTTGGTCTTAAAGGTGCTTCTTTTGTATTTCTCCCATGGGATCCAGGAAACTGGGCAAAGGAAGCTCTGGCTCTTTCCTTTCTTCCCCAGGGGACCAGGAGGGGGAGGAGCCTCAGCCAATAGAAGGAAGAGAGGCTTGGCTCAGTGGCTCTGCTGTATGATTGAGAGAGCCTGGCAAAGCAAGCTCTCCCTTTCACCTTCCTCCCCAAGGGCGGAACGTCATCCAATGGAGAAAATAGAGGCTTGGATTTGTAGCTCCTGTGTGATTGAGCAAGCCTGGCAAAGCAAGCTGCGATGCAGAAGGAAGGAAGAGAGAGGGAGAAGGGAGCAGATGGCAGCCAGTTGCTGGGGGGGGGGGGCTGATAGGAGCCCTCCGGGGGCCTGATTCAGCCCCCAGGCTGCATGTTTGACACCCCTGCTCTAGTCCTTAGCCATGAGACCTTTTTGTCTTTCTTACTTATTTTTATCGAATTAATTCTTCTGTCCAGGCCGATCATGACAATGTTAAATAAGTCTGAAACCTTCCAGGTGGGGAGGTAGGGTTGCCAAGTCCAATTCAAGAAATATCTGGGGACTTTGGGGGTGGAGCCAGGAGACTTTGGGGGTGGAGCCAGGAGACATTGGGGTGGAGCCAAGATCAAGGCTGTGACAAGCATAATTGAACTCCAAGGGAGCTCTGGCCATCACATTTAAAGGGACGACACACCTTTTCAATGCCTTCCTTACATATGAAATAATGGATAGGGGCACCTTCTTTTGGGGCCCACAGAATTGGACCCTCTGGTCCAATTTTTTGAAACTTGGGGAGTATTTTGGGGAGAGGCACTAGATGCTATACTGAAAATTCGGTGCCTCTACCCCAGAGCCCCAGATACCTGCGGATCAATTCTCCATGATTTTCTATGGGAATAAATCTCCATAGGGAATAATAGAGTTCCCAGAAGACATTTCCCTCCCCTCCCCCCGCTTTCTGACGACCCTGAAGCGGGGGGAGGGCCTCCAAACCGGGGGATCCCCTGCCCCCACCTGGGGATTGGCAACCCTATGGAGAGGGGTTCCTCACAACCAACGCCACCGCTAAGCTGTGTCATCTTGTGAGCAAAAATTGTACTTCATGATCTGCTAGCACTAAAGTTGTGAGCGAGTGATTTGGCTCCTGAATCAATGAGTGTGCTCTGGGACCATCCTTCCTGAGCTAAGACATAAATGTGTGAGCCAGAGGCTAGAAAACTGTGAGCTAGCTCACACTCACTCAGCTTAGAGGGAGCACTCAACAGTCCTTTCATTTGCTCTCCCAGAAGTTACACAGCTTATCAATTTTCTGTTGCCGACAACAGTTACCCTGAATGTCTGAGAGACAGCGCTGAGCCTTCTGTGAGTTTAAGTTGTTGTTGTTTTTAGACAGGGTTTTTTTTTGTAGCAGGAGCTCCTTTGCATATTAGGCCACACACCCCTAATGTAGCCAATCCTCCTGGAGCTTACAGGGCTCTTAGTACAGGGCCTACTCTAAGCTCCAGGAGGATTGGCTACATTAGGGGTGTGTGGCCTAATATGCAAAGCAGTTCCTGCTACAAAAGCCCTGTTTTTAGGCATGGAAATCAAGAAACAATATGATTCTCCTACATCGCTTTCCTCCAAGTGTTGTAGAGCCCTTGGTGAGAACTTTACGAATTTTACCTGGAATATTTTCGCCAAGTCATCTATTTGGCACTTGCAAGCTTCTTTGGGAGGAAGGGCGGTGATTTCTTTCTCCCGTTCCGCTGCTTTTAGCTCCGATTCTTCTTCAAGCTGCAGATGGGAAACAAATTTTCAGATGATTGCTCGACTGAATTCGTTCGTTTATACCTTCCCTTTCTCCCTCGTGCGGAGCCCAAAACATCATTTTCCTCTCTGACATTTTATCATCACAACAGCCCTGTGAGGTAGGTCAGACTGAGGCTGTGTGACTTGTCCAAGGTCACCCAGCGAGCTTCCAGGGCCAGGAGTGGAGATTCAAACCTGGGCCTTCCAGAAAGTGTCCAACACTCTTAACCAGGGCTGTTTTTTTGTAGCAAGAACTCCTTTGCCTATTAGGCCACACCCCCTGATGTAGCCAATCCTCCAAGAGCTTACAAGGCTCTTTTACGTAAGCTCTAGGAGGATTGGCTGCATCAGGGGGTGTGGCCTAATAGTCAAAGGAGCTCCTGCTGCAAAAGAAGCCTGGCTCTTAACTACTATGTCACACTGAATCTCATTGGGGATGCAGGTGGACGGGCAGCTCAGAATAGCCCTGATAGGTTTGAATAACCAGTGGAGTGGCGGCAGCAGACCTGGATTTGACTCATACTCATGTGTCAGATTTCTTGTTGATTCCAAGTACTGCTAAATGTATGGATGTGCATCGGGGTCACCCAGGGCTTGAACATTCACAGGTCCTTCCATTGGAGACAGCTCAATGATTCAGTTGTTATTGATAATAATAAACCATGTAAAGTGCAGATTCTCAGCTCTTTGTAATTATTATATCATGACATCATCATGATGGTCTAAGTATATAGCACCATTGAGAGTGATGAGAAGAGACAGGGAATTAGGAAGGGAATTGAAAACAAATCAGGCAGTATCATAATGCCCTTGTATAAATCGATGGTGCGGTCTCATTTGGAGTACTGTGTGCAGTTCTGGTCGCTGCACCTCAAAAAGGATATTATAGCATTGGAAAAAGTCCAGAAAAGGGCAACTGGAATGATTAAAGGGTTGGAACACTTTCCCTATGAAGAAAGGTTAAAACACTTGGGGCTTGTGAGCTTGAAGAAACGTCGACTGCAGGGTGACATGATAGAGGTTTACAAGATTATGCATGGGATGGCGAAGGTAGAGAAAGAAGTCCTTTTCTCCCTTTCTCACAATACAAGAAATCATGGGCATTCGATGAAATTGCTGAGCAGTCGGGTTAGAACAGATAAAAGGAGGTACTTCTTCACCCAAAGGGTGATTAACATGTGGAATTCACTGCCACAGGAGGTGGCAGCGGCTATAAGCATAGCTGAGGGGGGGTTAGATAAAAATATGGAGCAGAGGTCCATCAGTGGCTATTAGCCACAGCGTGTGTGTGTATATATATATACCAGTATATATACACACACACTGTGGCTAATAGCCACTGATGGACCTCTGCTCTCTCTCTCTCTCTCTCTCTCTCTCTCTCTCTCTCTATATATATATATATATATATATATGTATATATATATATATATAGAGAGAGAGAGAGAGAGAGAGAAAGAGAGAGAGAGAGAGAGAGAGAGAGAGAGAGAAATTTTTTGGCCACTGTATGACACAGAGTGTTGGACTGGATGGGCCATTGGCCTGATCCAACATGGCTTCTCTTATGTTCTTATGACAGGGGGAGTCCATGAATGTATGAACCAGGCCTCATTTGGGTAGGACCTCACAGGACCAGAACTCCAGAACCTCTACATTTTATTGTGCTTTTTCTTCCTTACCCCACTCCAGCCCTCCCCCCCAAAAAAAACCCTTGCTTCTGGGCTCCATTGTTCAACCCCTTCCCCCCCCCCCCCCGTGAGAAATTTCCTGCACTCTAATGATTTGACAAACTTTTTAATATTTTTCCCCACAAAAAGGAAAGCACTTGCTATAAGGTTAGTTCAGAGAGAGAGAAAGAGAGAGAGGGGGAGGGAGGGAGCGAGGGAGACCGATTCCCCACTAACCTTATGCTGCTCTCAATCTCCTTTTCTCCACGGGGCTTCCGTTGGATTTCACACTATCTGCCCCGGGGCTGCAACTTTCTCTGCCTCTTTTGCACAGCAAACAAGATCCTCTAGAAGCCAGTTTCTGTTTGCCGCACGAAAAAGGTGAGGCTAGTTGCAGCCCCAGGGCAGGTAGTGTGCAATTCCGTTGGAAGCCTCGTGAAGAAGAGGACCATGACAGCAGCATAAGGCTAGTGGAGAATCGGTCAGAGTGTTTGGGGGAGTGGAACTGAGAGGAAGGATATAAAGAAAATCTTGCCCGGTGTTCTAGTCTTCAAAGCCCCTGCGTGGGGCTACTACTCAGTTCAAACACGAGATTCTAATCATGAATATCCCAGGTCATGTCTCTCAGCCGCACTCCTCTTCCTCTAGGGTTGCCAATCCCCAGGTGGGGGCAGGGGATCCCCTGGTTTGGAGGCCCTCCCCCCGCTTCAGGGTCGTCAGAAAGCGGGGGGAGGGGAGGGAAATGTCTGCTGGGAACTCTATTATTCCCTATGGAGATTTATTCCCATAGAAAATCATGGAGAATTGATCCGTGAGTATCTGGGGCTCTGGAAGGGCTGTTTTGGGGGGTAGAGGCACCAAATTTTCAGTATAGCATCTAGTTTCTCTTCCCAAAATACCCCCCAAGTTTTAAAAAGATTGGACTAGGGGGCCCAATTCTATGAGCCTCAAAAGAAGGTGTCCCTATCCTTCATTATTTCCTATGGAAGGAAGGCATTGAAAAGGTGTGCCGTCCCTTTCAATGTGACGGCCAGAACTCCCTTTGGAGTTTAATTATGTTTGTCACAACCTTGATCTTGGCTCCACCCCTAACGTCTCCTGGCTCCACCCCCAAAGTCCCCAGATATTTCTTGAATTGGTCTTGGCAACCCTATCTTCCTCGCATCTCTGGGTTGATCAAAGGTCACCATGAGTCTCACCAGAACCTGACACTAGAACCACTTCTTCCTATAGAAAAAATTAGTTCTTGCATGGCATTTGAAGTTCAGGGAAGAGTCGTATCTCTTGATACAGCTCAAACAAGCCAGGGTCAAATAAGACTGTTATGAAGAGCCATGTGAAGATAGTTTGAGATGTGTGAGTTGATCCATATGCAAGAATTGCAGGGCTTTTTTGTAGCAGGAACTCCTTTGCATATTAGGCCACACTCCCAGGATGTAGCCAATCCTCCAAGAGGTCACAGGGCTCTTAGTACAGGGCGTAATGTGCAAAGGAGCTCCTGCTTAAAAAAAAAAAAAGTTCTGGTAATATGGCTGAAGGAGATAGATGCTGAAGCAGGTGGAACTCTTGAGCGATCCAGCGGAGCTGTTTGTATCCAAGAGGGAAAAAATAGAAGCTGTTACAGTCAATAAGGACTGTAATGCAATAGCAGGTTTGTTGCGGCTGGGAGAAAACTAGCTGTAGCACTCAGAGCATTCGGGGGATAAAGGAGGCACCGAATAAAACAGAAGGCTATCTGGAGAGGTAGTTTTAAAAAATCTTGACGCATCTGGACACAAGAGGAGACAACACGAATGTAGGCGAGCGACAATAAATATGGTGTCTATGGTTGCCTGGAGTGTCAAAAGAAAGCTTCTTTATTGGCAGTGTCATCAAGCATCGTATCCTCAAGACAGCAAGAAAGTTTCCTGTAGGGCAACATCAGCGGTTATTATGGTGGAAGACGGAGAAGTCGAATAGGGGTTGTAAAGATTGCCTCTGCTCCTTTGTTTCTCGGTGGGTTCCTTATTATTATTTTTTTTTAGAGATTTCAGAGCATAACCTTATCAGAAGAGAAAGACACCCCCGGGAAAGTCTAAAATTGCTTGCAGAGAATCCAGCGCAACAGCCTGAATTCTCCAAAACCCAGCCAAGTCACTACTGTGGATGATTTGGCCAACTGGAACATCTAGCTCCAACTGGCTAGTGCAGGGGTGTCAAACATGTGCCCCAGGGGCCAAATCAGGCCCCCAGAGGGCTCCTATCAGGCCCCTGAGCAACTGGCTGTCATCTGCTTCCTTCTTCCTCTCGCTTGCTTCCTTCTGCAGCACAGCTTGCTTTGCCAGGCTTGCTCAATGGCACAGGAGCTACAGAGCAAAACCTCTGTTTTCTCCATTGGCTGAGGCTCCTCCCTTGGGGAGGAAGGGGAGAGGGAGACCTTGTTTTCCAGGCTCTCTCAATCACACAGCAGAGCTACTGAGCCAAGCCTCTCTTCCTTCTGTTGGCTGAGGCTACTCCATCACCAGTCCCCTGGAGAAGGAAGGATTTTGCCCAGTTCCCTGGATCCCATGGAAGAAATACAAAGAAAGCACCTTTAAGACCAATGAGTGCTAACATTTTAAGCATGTTTTAAGGGTTTTTAAAAAAAATATTTAATTGTGTTTGTCTGGGTCCTTTATAAAGTTTATATCTCTCCAACCTAATCTTAAATAGGTACACACATGACCTGGCCAAACATGGTCTAATTTATGTCAGATTTGGCTCTCGTAACACATGAGTTCGACATGGGCTAGCAGATTGTGGAGTGTGATGAATAAAAGTTTGGCAAGCTGCAGAGGAGAACAATAATCTGCTCATTAGGATTTTTTTTCCTCCTCCTTTTTGTGGGTTGTTGAAAGAAGGTATTAGGGGTTTAGGGGACTGGTTTAGGGGACTGGAAACTTTTTGTGCGCAAACTTCCTCGTCTGAAATCTGCTGCTTTTAATTCCAGGCTAAGGAGGAGGAGACAGTGGAAAAGTCGGTTCTTTTGACACCATTGTGTAAGAGGTTTTTGGAGAAGAAGAAGAAGAAGATATTGGATTTATATCCCGCCCTCCACTCCGAAGAGTCTCAGAGCGGCTCACAATCTCCTTTCCCTTCCTCCCCCACAACAGACACCCTGTGAGGTGGGTGGGGCTGGAGAGGGCTCCCACAGCAGCTGCCCTTTCAAGGACAACCTCTGCCAGGGCTATGGCTGACCCAAGGCCATTCCAGCAGGTGCAAGTGGAAGAGTGGGGAATCAAACCCGGTTCTCCCAGATAAGAGTCCGCACACTTAACCACTACACCAAACTGGCTCTCCTGTTAGCTGCATTGGTCTGTGGTAGAACAGCTAAATTTGAGTTCAAACAGCAACTTTGGCATTAAAAGGTAAAGGTCCGAACACCGACTGTTTACCGGCCCATGGGATGACATTACAATACAACATTTTGGTGTGGTTTGCTGTTGCCTAACCCAGTCATCAACTCTTTATCTCCCAGCAAGCTGGGGACTCATTTTACTGACCTCAGAAGGATGGAAGGCTGAGTCAGCCTTGAGCTAGCTACTTGAACCCAGCTTCTGCTGGGACTGAACTCAAGTCGTGAGCAGAGCTTGGACTGCAGTACTGCAGCGTTACCACTGTGCCACGAGTTTCATACCGGTTTGGCATAGTTCACTTGATTATTATTATTTTTCCCCTCGATTCTCTGAGATCCACTGATTCACATTTGCAAAGCAAGCATGTGTACTCCAGATCTCTGGACAGAACGTAGAGCCCAGGAGGATCAATCCAAAGTCCTGAATTCTTTGTGAGAATTCTAATGCCAAGCAAGTGGTTAGATCAGGGGTGCCAAACATGCACTCCAGGGGCCAAGTCATGCCCCTGGAGGGCTCCTATCAGGTCCCCAAGCAACTGGCTGTCATCTGCTTCCTTCTCCCTCTCTCTTGCTTCCTTCTGCATAACAGCTTGCTTTGCCAGGCTTCCTCAATTGCACAGGAGCTATAGAGCAAAACCTCCATTTTCTCCACTGGCTGAGGCTCCTCCCTTGGGGGAGGAAGAGGGGGAGACAGAGCTTGCTTTGCCAGGTTCTTTCAGTTGCACAGCAGAGCTACTGAGCCAAGCCTCCTTCTATTGGCTGAGGATCCTCCTGCTCATGGTCCCTGGGGAAGGAAGGCAAGTGACAGAGCTTCCTTTGCCCAGTTCCCTCAATCCCATGGAAGAAATACAAAGAAAGCACCTTGAAGACCAACAAGTGCTAACATTTTGAGCATGTTTTATTTTAAGATTTTTTTAAAAAGAAATTCTTTAATTGTGTTTTCTGCATCTATTATAAAGTTTATATCTCTGTTACCTCATCTTAAATAGGTCAACACATGACCCAGTCAAACATGGTCTGGCCTGACAAGGTCTCATTTATGTCAGATCCGGCCCTTGTAACAGATGAGTTCGACACCCCTGATGGTATAACAGGTGGGCATTGATCCTGTGATTGGTGAGAAAAACCTGCCTTTAGCTCACCATCAGCTTAGAGCATCCTGTCTGCTTCATATGGGGAGAAACCTTCACAAGAGCATAAGAACATGAGAGAAGCCCTGTTGGATCAGGCCAATGGCCCATCCAGTCCAACACTCTGTGTCACAGAAGAACATAAGAGAAGCCCTGTTGGATCAGGCCAATGGCCCATCCAGTCCAACACTCTGTGGTCGTTTTTGCACTCACCTTCAGCCGGCGCGACCCCCCTCTTCACCGCGCAGGATCTGCGCGGATTTCGCACTAAAAGCCGCAGAGCAGCCTTTTGCGCCGGAAACTCCCGGCGCAAAAGCCGCTCAAACGGAAACCGCCAAAAAGCAGTTTCCGTTTGAGCGGCTTTTGCGCCGGGAGTTCCCGGCGCAAAAGGCTGCTCCGCGGCTTTTAGTGCGAAATCCGCGCAGATCCTGCACGGTGAAGAGGGGGGTCGCGCCGGCTGAAGGTGAGTGCGAAAACGACCTGTGTCACAGAAGAACATAAGAGAAGCCATGTTGGATCAGGCCAATGGCCCATCCAGTCCAACACTCTGTGTCCAACACAGTGGCCAAAAATCAAAGTGACATCAGAAGGTCCACCAGTGGAGCCAGGACACTAGAAGCTCTCCCACTGTGCCCCCCAAGCACCAAGAATACAGAGCATCACTTGCCCCAGACAGGGAGTTCCATCAATATATTGTGACTAATAGCCACTCATGGACCTCTGCTCCAGATGTTTTTCCAGTCCCCTCTTGAAGCTGAAATCCCCTCTTGAAATCAGGGGTGGAATTCTAGCAGAAGCTCCTTTGCACATTAGGCCACACCCCCCTGAAGTAGCCAATCCCCCAAGAGCTTACAAGGCGTTTTTTTTTTAAGCTCTTGGAGGATTGGCTACATCAGGGGTGTGTGGCCTAATATGCAAAGGAGCTCCTGGTAGAATTCCACCCCTGCTTGAAATTTTTGTATCCCAGAGAAATATGAATCCACCTTGCAGCCTCTTGGAAGAACTCTTCATTTTGGTCACTGCAGGTAAACAAGAAAAGAGCAATGTGGACGAGATTTACAGCAGGAAGCAGCAGAACTGGATTTGTCTGAATGCATTTTTCCTCATTTTTTTCTCCCTCAAGGCCCTTTTATAAGACTTAGAGAAACCTGAGTCTCAGTGTGAATTAGAGCCCCACCCCAGCCCTCCTTTCAACTGCACTGGGCATCAACACTATTTTTTTATATTACGAAAATAGAAAAATCATAGATTCATAGAGAGGGTTGCTAAGTCCAATTCAAGAAATATCTGGGGACTTTGGGGGTGGAGCCAGTAGGCTCTTCTGATTTAATTCCAACCTGTCAATTCTGGTCTGACCTTCTGGGGCTACAGAAAACAATTCCACACCGTCACAGCTCTTCAAGAGCCAGTTTGGTGTTGTGGTTAAGTGGTTAGTGGTTAAGTGGTTAAGTGTGCGGACTCTTATCTGGGAGAACCGGGTTTGATTCCCCACTCCTCCACTTGCACCTGCTGGAATGGCCTTGGGTCAGCCATAGCTCTGGCAGAGGTTGTCCTTGAAAGGGCAGCTGCTGTGAGAGCCCTCTCCAGCCCCACCCACCTCACAGGGTGTCTGTTGTGGGGGAGGAAGATAAAGGAGATTGTGAGCCGCTCTGAGACTCTTCGGAGTGGAGGGCGGGATATAAATCCAATATCTTCTAAATCCAATATCTTCTTCAAGTACTTGAAGATGGTGTTCCTATCACTTCTCAGCCGCCTCTTCTCCAAGGTAGACATGCTGAACTCCTTCATCCTTTCCTCATATAATACATACAATTGTTTCAAAACCCATCTTTTTGACATCACCAGGGCTTTTTTTTGTAACAGGAACTCTTTTGCATTTTAGGCCACATCTTCCTGATCTAGCCAATCCTCCAAGAGCTTAGAGGGCTCTTAGTACAGGGCCTACTATAAGCTCCAGGAGGACTGGGTACATCAGGGGGGCATGGCCTAATATGCAAAGGAGTTCCTGCACAAAAACAAACAAACAAAAAAAAACCCTGGGCATCACACTTTTTAAGTCAAGAGCATGTTACAATGTCATGCCCTGAAAACTGATCCAAAAATTATTCATAATGAATTTTGTTTTCAAATAGTCATACTAAATGGAGCCCATCTAGGACCGGCTCCAAATTTAGGGAGGTCTTAGACAAAATCCCACCCAATGTGGGATGCCAGCCTCCAGGTTGGACCTGGAGAGCCCCTGGAATGACAGCTCCTCTCTTGAACACAGAGATCAGTTCCCCTAGAGAAACTGGATGCTCTGGAGGATAGACTTCATAGCATCACACCTTTTCTGAGCTCCCTCCCCTCTCCAAACCCCACTGTCCCAGGCTCCACCCCCAAATCTCCCGGGATTTCCCAATCCAGAGTTGGCAAGCCTACCATCCCAATAAACTCTCAGTCAAACTATTGGTCTGAACCAGGGGTCATTTTGTAGAAAAAGAAGTGCCAAAGCTCATTATCACAACTAATTTGCAGAACTCATTTGCATATGCCACACACCCCTGACATCACTGGAAGGTGGACTAAATTAGATCAGCTCAGCATCTACCTTAAATGCTTCTTGAATTAGAATTGTCATCATAAAACCTTCCTCCCATCGTACTTTTTCAATGACTTTTTCCTTTGTGGCCACAGTGGCATGATGATTTCTATCTGTCTGCTTTCTATGTTTTGGTTATTTCCCCATTTTTTGTGTGTGTTGAGGGGAAGTTTGTCAAATCTTAGAGTTCAGCAAAATTCTCACAGGGGTTTTTCAATGACTTTCTCCTATGTGGCCATAGTGGCCTGATGAAGATTTCCATCTGTCTGCTTTATACGTTCTGGTTATTTTCCCTTTTCTTGTGGAGAAAAATATTAGAAAGTTTGTCAAATCGAAGAGTCCAGCAAAATTCTCACAGAGTGTTTGAACAACGGAGCCCAGAAGCAAGCTTTTTTTTTTGCGGTGTGGGGGGGAGGTAAGAAAGAAGGAGCACAATAAAAATTTAGAGGTTCTGGAGCTCTGCTTCTGTGAGCTTCTGCCCAAAATGAGCCCCGGTTTGAACAGAAATGGAAGGGGGAGAGAGAAGTTAATGGTCTGTATATATTGATTAAATGTGTAGATCAAAAGATAACAGTTAACCTTCCACAGAAAGGAGTGGCTTGTTAAATGACGTGTGAAGCAAACACAAAAGTATTGAAATTATCCTGGGGTGAAATTTGCACTGGCTGACCTGTGAAATTTCCTTGGAAAGGAAAACACCTGATCATTTCAAATACGAAAACAGAGCAATGCTTGCCAGTGTTCAGGTGTCCCCTTTTATGCTTGATCCTCAGGGAAATCCCCCTCCCCCCCAAAAAAAAGTTGAGAATTGGGAGGAATTATTTTGCACTGTGGAAAAAGACTAAAGTCACCCAGAAATGGAATGGAGACTGCAGTTCCATACTGCACTTAAAACATTGCTATATTCCCAGGCCTAACAAAATTCAGCAATACCCATTTCAGCAGGCAAGATTCTAAAGTATGTATGCTTGCAGGCAAATTCTATTCTGCAAAGGTTCCATCTCTTTATGAAACATTCTTTGTTTTTACAGCCTAGTGATTTCTTTCTTTCTTTCTTTCTTTCTTTCTTTCTTTCTTTCTTTCTTTCTTTCTTTCTTTCTTTCTTTCGTTCTTCCTTCTTTCGTTCTTCCTTCCTTCCTTCCTTCTTTCGTTCTTCCTTCCTTCCTTCCTTCCTTCCTTCCTTCCTTCCTTCCTTCCTTCCTTCCTTCCTTCCTTCCTTCCTTCCTTCCTTCCTTCCTTCCTTCCTTCCTTCCTTCCTTTCTCCCTTCCCTTCCCTTCCCTTCCCTTCCCTTCCCTTCCCGATATTGCTCATAATGATAAAAGCCAAGCAGACAATTTAAAAAAAATCATATCAATGACATAGAGTAACAACAACAACAAATCCCAGTCACTAACATAGCCAAGTAAGCTGGAGTTTTTTAAAAAAAGCACATAAATATGGAGTTGCATAACATGCTATTGATAAAATGATCTTCTGGCTAGGTTTACAAGGCCAGTCACAGAATTTATGAATTCATTCTTAATTATCAGTTTTGGGGGATGGGAGAGACCAACTTAATCATGGAATTTCACTTTGTAGCTAAAGCCACAGTCCGTTGAAAAGGGTTTTTTAAATTACCAGTATTGTCCAATCACAGCTTTATGCTAATCAGCTTTAAAATGAACAGTGGTTCTGCCTCCAAAGTGAAAAGATACACTTAACCATCCTAATTGACAAGGCATTTGTTGTAGAAAAAGTTCAGCAGGAACTCATTTCCATATTAGGCCACACCCCCTGACACCACCATTGTTTCACACAGGGCTTTTTGTGGGAAAATCCCAGCAGGAACTCATTTGCATATTATGCCACACACCCAACACCAAGACGGCCGGAACTGCGTTCTTGTGCAATCCAGCTCAAAAAAACAAAAAAGCCCTGATAATTATCAACAGATACGTGAATGTTATGGCCAACCAAAGGAGAGAATCGGCTGTGATGAAGTACAAGGAAAGGAGGAGAAAAGGAAAAACAGTTGAAGGGATGCTCACCTTGTGTAATCTTCAGAGTACATTGGCTGTTCACACTGGATAGTATGGTTGACAGGTGGGGGTGGAGCCACGTGTGGGTGGGGTTTGGAGAGGGGCCTCAGCATGGTCCAAGGTCATAGAGTCCACCCTCCAAAGCAGCCATTTTCTCCAGGGGAGCTGATCTCTGCCAGCTGGAGATCAGTTGTCAAAGCAGGAGATCTCCTGGCCCCACCTGGAGGCTGGCAACCCTACAATAGCTAACAGTGGGCTTCAAGACAAAATGCTTCCCCCAAAATCTCTTCTATGTCAATGGATGTGTTTTACAGATAGTTGAACAAGCACCCACTTAAGAAATGGAAACTCACATAGAGAGACCAGCAAGTTTGCATTCAAATATGAACATAAGAGAAGCGATGTTGGATCAGGCCAATGGCCCATCCAGTCCAACACTTTGTGTCACAGAAGAACATAAGAGAAGCCTTGTTAGATCAGGCCAATGGCCCATCCAGTCCAACACTCTGTGTCACAGAAGAACATAAGAGAAACCATGTTGGATCAGGCCAATGGCCCATCCAGTCCAACACTCTGTGTCACAGAAGAACATAAGAGAAGCCGTGTTGGATCAAGCCAATGGCCCATCCAGTCCAACACTCTGTGTCACAGAAGAACATAAGAGAAGACATGTTGGATCAAGCCAATGGCCCATCCAGTCCAACACTCTGTGTCACACAGTGGCCAAAAAACCCCAAGTGCCATCAGGAGGTCCATCAGTGGGCCCAGGACACTGGAAGCCCTTCCACTGTGCCCCCCCCAGGCACCAAAAATACAGAGCATCCCTGCCCCAGACAGAGAGTTCCAACAATAATAGCCACTGATGGACCTCCACTCCAGATGCTTATCCAATCCCCTCTTGAAGCTGTCTATGCTTATATGGGGCTAACCAGACATGCTGACATTTGCCTTCGGTGGGCAATTTAAGCCAAACACAACAGTATAGAAAAGCATTAACACTTAGCACAGGCATCAGCTGAAGGAAATCAAACTGCTAGTTTAACTAGGTACACTTGGCAGGCAGAGTGGGCATGCCAAACCCACACGGGGAAAACATTTGGAAGCGAAACCAGCCTTGTCTTCAGCCTGCAAGCGCGAAACTGGGTCTGAGATGCAGAACTTGGCATGCTGAGATTCTTGGGTTGTCTTTCTTCTCTCAAAACAAGCCCCCAGTCCACACAGGATGGCTACCTTACTGTACCTGATTCCTTGTCTGATGAGGTGTGCTTAGAGCACACGAAAGCTTACATTCTGAATAAACCTTGGGTGGTCTTAAAGGTGCTACTTGACTCCTGCTTTGTTCTACTGCTTCAGACCAACACGGCTGCCCATCTGGATCTAGCTTTTTTGTTGTTGTTGTTGTTCAGTCGCACAGTCAAGTCTGACTCTTTCCAGCCCCAAGGACAAAGTCATGCCAGGATCTGGTTCTAGCTACCTTATACTGAATCAGATTATCAGTTCACCAATGTCTACTCAGTCTGGTAGCCGCTCTCCAGGGTTTCAGGCAGAGGTCTTTCCCATCACCTACTGCCTGGTCCTTTGAGAGCCAGTCTGGTGTAGTGGTTAAGTGTGTGAACTCTTCTCTGGGAGAACCGGGTTTGATTCCCCACGCCTCCACTTGCACCTGCTGGAATGGCCTTGGGTCAGCCAGAGCTCTGGCAGAGCTTGTCCTTGAAAGGGTGGTTGAAAGAGCCTGTTTGGTGTAGTGGTTAAGTGTGTGGACTCTCATCTGGGAGAAGCGGGTTTGATTCCCCACTCCTCCACTTGCGCCTGCTGGAATGGCCTTGGGTTAGCTATTGCTATCGCAGGAGTTGTCCTTGAAAGCGCAGCTTGCCGTGAGAGCTCTCTCAGCCCCACCCACCTCACGGGTTGTCTGTTGTGGGGGGAGAAGATAAAGGAGATTAAGAACATAAGAACATAAGAGAAGCCATGCTGGATCAGGCCAATGGCCCATCCAGTCCAACACTCTGTGTCACACAGTGGCCAATATATGTGTGTGTGTGTGTATATATATACACACACATATACACACACACACACACACACACACATATACACACTGTGGCTAATAGCCACTGACGGACCTCTGCTCCATATTTTTATCCAATCCCCTCTTGAAGCTGGCTATGCTTGTAGCCGCCACCACCTCCTGTGGCAGTGAATTCCACATGTTAATCACTCTTTGGGTGAAGAAAGGGAGAAAAGGACTTCTTTCTCTACTTTCTCCATCCCATGCATCATCTTGTAGAGATTGTAAGGTCTCTGATTCAGAGGGAAGGACAGGGGGATATAAATCTGCAGTCGTTGTCTTCTTCCTTTCAACTGGAGAGGCTGGGAATTGAACCTGGGACCTTCTGCATGCCAAGCAGAGGCTCTGCCACTGAGTCACAGCCCCTCCCTTACAGTGAAAATGCTTATGGAAATCTTACAAAGTTACAAGGAAAAGGAAGCTGAATCTGACTTCTTTTCCAGTGCAGGTGATTATCTGTGGTAAGGAAGCCGAGTTTAGAGGAAGGCCAACAATGTAGTGATAGGGCACTGGCACAATTTTGGCTCCGCTGGTGAACTGACTATTGTCACCTGGGTTTTGGCCACTGCGTGACAGAACATTGGATTGGATGGGCCACTGGCTTGATCCAACATGGCTTCTCTTATGTTCTTATGCTGTGTTCATTGGCAGGTTCCGTTTTACTCGCTGGCTTCTCCAACAGAGGAAAGACCTTTCTCTGCCTGAGGTCTTCTGGGGTGGTAACTGGAAAGATGGACATTTGTAAACTCAACCAAAGTACCAGAAAACTAATCACATTCTTTGCCTGGAATTTTGTCCCCATAGTCCTTCCCCTCCCACCCCCCACCCCCCCAAGTAGAAGAAGAGAAGAAGAATTGCAGATTTATACCCTGCTCTTCACTCTGAATCAGAGACTCAGTGTGGCTTAGAATCTCCTATATCTTCTCCCCCCCACCCACCAACAGACACCCTGTGAGGTAGGTGGGGCTGAGAGAGCTCTCATGGAAGCTGCCTTTTCAAGGACAACTCCTGCAATAGCTATGTCTAGTACAAGGCCATTCCAGCAGGTGCAAGTGGAGGAGTGGGGAATCAAACCCAGTTCTCCCACATAAGAGTCCACACACTTAACCACTACACCAAACTGGCTCTCTGGGGCTCACAATCTCCTTGATCTTCCTCCCCCCACAACAGACACCTTGTGAGGTAGGTGGGGCTGAGAGGGCTCTCCCAGAAGCTGCCTTTTCAAGGACAACTCCTGTGATAGCTATGTCTAGCACAAGGCCATTCCAGCAGCTGCAAGTGGAGGAGTGGGGAATCAAACTCAGTTCTCCCACATAAGAGTCCACACACTTAACCACTACACCAAACTGGCTCTCCCAGCTTCTGTTGAATGATGCAGTCCTTTGGATTCACCATCTTTCTAAGGTTTTTCGATTTGGGTTTCGAAATAGGAGTCATTGCATGCAACATGATCCCCAGCTCCTCTCATTCAGTACTAAATTATTGGGGCTTGGAGAATGACATGGGAGCACTGGGCTTGCCAATCTCCAGGTAAGGACTGGGGATCTTCCAAAATTACAGTTGGACTATAGACCTTGGAGGGAGTGGCAGCTTTGGAGGGCAAACTCTACGGCAATATATCCGACGGAACTCCATCCCCGAACCCCACCGCCCCAGCTTCCATCCACAAATCTCCAGGAAATTCCCAACCTGGAGTTGGTGTCCCCAGTAAATCTGCAGCATTGCTGAAACTTAGCCAATGTGGATTTGATCAGAGCCACGGATGAGAGGCTCGCTGGTCAGGGGTGGGTGGAATGCTAAACACTTTAAAAATAAGTCGATCACGTGGAACACACCAGGAGGGGAACACAGTGCAAGAAAAGCAGCAAGAAACAAGATGAGAATTGCGTTGTTGGATGAGGTCCAGGTCTTCAGAGACCAGGGTTACTGTGTCTTCAGTGAGGTGGGTGTTCGGTCACATTATTCTTTCAGCCCAGAAGAACAGAGACAACCTCCCCTTGTTCTGGGTCCCCAAGTTTGGTGCAGTGGTTAGGTGCATGCGGACTCTTATCTGGGAGAGCCAGGTTCAATTCCCCACGCCTCCACTTGCGGCTGCTGGAATGGCCTCGGGCCAGCCATAGCTCTTGCAGAGCTGTCCTTGAAAGGGCAGCTTCTGGGAGAGCTCTCTCAGCCCCACCTACCTCGCAGGGTGTTGTGAGGGAGGAAGGGAAAGGAGATTGTGAGCTGCACAGAGATGCTGAGATTCAGAGTGGAGGGTGGGGCACAAATCCAATGTCGTCTTCTTCTTCCCCTCAGAAGGTCTGCTCAGCTTTTCCAACACATCTGGCAATACCATAAAGTAGTCCTTCAACTGGGTGAGATGTGGAAGTGAAGAAGAAGACTGCAGTTTTATAGCCCGCCCTTCTCTCTGAATCAGAGACTCAGAGCGGCTTACAGTCTCCTATATCTTCTCCCCCTGCCCTACAACAGACATCCTATGAGGTGGGTGGGGCTGAAAGGGCTCTCACAGCAGCTGCCCTTTCAAGGACAACTCCCATGAGAGCTATGGCTGACCCAAGGCCACTCCAGCCGCTGCAAGTGGAGAAGCGGAGAATCAGACCTGGTTCTCCCAGATAAGAGTCGGCACACTTAACCGCTACACCAGACTGGTTCTCGTCAAAGAATAAGAACATAAGAGAAGCCATGTTGAATCAGGCCAATGGCCCATCCAGTCCAACACTCTGTGTCACACAGTGGCCAATATATGTGTGTATGTATATGTATACACACACACACATACATAAATACACAAACACACACACACACATATATATATAGTGGCTAATAGCCACTGATGGACCTCTGCTCCATATTTTTATTCAATCCCCTCTTGTAGCCGCCGCCACCTCCTGTGGCAGTGAGTTCCACATGTTAATCACCCTTTGGGTGAAGAAGGACTTCCTTTTATCCGTTAACCTGACTGCTCAGCAATTTCATTGAATGCCCACGAGTTCTTGTATTGTGAGAAAGGGAGAAAAGGACTTCTTTCTCAACTTTCTCCATCCCGTGCATAATCTTGTAAACCTCTGTCACGTCACCCCGCAGTCAAGAGAGGAGAGTTACAGCATACCAACATTCTCTCTATATATATATTTTTCCTGTAAAGAAGTTCCTTACCTCTCCTTCGATGTCTCTGTTGCCCAAGGGCTGGTATTTCTGGCTCAGCCGGAGGAAAGAGCCTTTGGGACAGAATTTGGAGAAGTGCTTCGCCACCATCTCGGCTCGTCCGGATGAGACAGGCAGGCAGGAAAAGGGACTGGGGATTCTGCCAGGCCTCTGGCTTGGGCACTCGTTTCCTGGAGGTGGCTCAGATTCCCTCGCATGCCGAGTGTTACCTGACGCCAAGGAGGTGAGGCTCCACCTGCTGCCAAGCACAGGTGCCTGGGAGAGGCTGAATACCTGAGTGAGCCAGGCCTTCTCAGGAAAAACTGAATGTACCTGAATCGCTCGGCTGGGGGGTGGAGAGCGGGGGTGGGGGGGGAGCTTTGCTTGGGCCGAGGGATAGCTGCAGGCTCTGGCTGGTGTGATTAGAGAGCCAGGGTGGTGCGGCAGTTAGAGTCCTGGGCTAGGGATCTGATCACTGCGCAGCCATGAAGTTCACTGGGCAATGCCTCGTTGCCAGTCTCCAGGCGGGGCAGCCACAGGAATAAACACCACCGCATAAACTCATGTACATTGGTGTGTGCAAGTATTATTTGGTGTAGTGGTGAAGTGTGCGGACTCTTATCTGGGAGAAGCGGGTTTGATTCCCCACTCCTCCACTTGCAGCTGCTGGAATGGCCCTGGGTCAGCCAGAGCTCTCTTATCTGGGAGAAGCGGGTTTGATTCCCCACTCCTCCACTTGCAGCTTCTGGAATGGCCTTGGGTCAGCCAGAGCTCTCTTATCTGGGAGATCCGGGTTTGATTCCCCACTCCTCCACTTGCAGCTTCTGGAATGGCCTTGGGTCAGCCATAGCTCTCGCAGAAGTGTCCTTGAAAGGGCAGCTTCTCAGAGAGCTCTCTCAGCCCCACCCACCTCACAGGGTGTCTGTTGTAGGGGGAGAAGATATAGGAGATTGTGAGCTGCTCCGAGTCTCTGATTCAGAGAGAAGGGCGGGGTATAAATCTGCAATTCTTCTTCTTCTTCTATTCTCACAGCACGCGCACTTTTTTTTTTAAAATGAAACAAATAGTTTATTGAAGTATTTGATCCTGCTTCCGTATAACTCAAACAATACATAACACAGCATATCTAACATACCTCAATACCTCAAATGCTTCTTTTTCCCCCTTTCCCTTTTTATTTCCTCCCCCTCCCCCTCAAAACGACCAGCTGCAGTACTGCAGTCCTAAGCTCTGCTCACGACCTGAGTTCGATCCTGGCAGAAGCTGGTTTCAGGTAGCCGGCTCAGCCTTCCCTCCTTCCGAGGTCGGTCAAATGAGTCCCCAGCTTGCTGAGGGGAAAGTGGAGATGACTGGGGAAGGCAATGGGAAACCACCCCGTAAAAAGTCTGCCGTGAAAACGTTATGAAAACAACGTCACCTCAGAGTCGGAAACGACTGGTGCTTGCACAGGGGACCACCTTGACCTTAGCCATAAGCACACCTTTTGGAGTTTAATCAATATATCGTTATTCCCCCCCCCCGCTTTTACCCATCTTATATAGTCAAACCACCTCTTCTTAACTTCCACAATCTTATCCTCGCCTAGCTTTGCCTGTTTTAATATTGTTAATATGTCCGACTGTACCCATTCATATAAATAACCATTCCATCTGTCTATAGTCCGTTTTGTAGCATCTTTCCAGCCCAAGGCTATAACCACCTGGACAGCTAAAATCATCGCTTTAAATAGATCCTGATAGGATTTATCTATTTAATAGTTTCCCAAAATTCCCATAAATAACACTTTCCCCGATAACTCCGCTTTAACCTTACATACTTCCTCCACCTTTTCCAAGACCTTTTGCCAAAATGTAGTCACCTTAGAACACTCCTACCAAAGATATGCATAATATCCCTTTCCCTTTTTACAGTGCCAACAATCGGATGTCGTTCCCTTGATCATATAAAATAGTTGAGCAGGCGTCCCATTCCATTTCAATATTAATTTCTTCTCCATTTCTCTAAATTTCTCCAGTTTTATATCACTAATACCTCTCATTGGGCGTTTTCGCACTCACCTTCAGCCGGCGCGACCCCCCTCTTCACTGCTTTTTGGCGGTTTACGTTTGAGCGGCTTTTGCGCCGGGAGCTTCCGGCTCTTCCGGCTGCTCCGCGGCATTTAGTGCGAAATCCGCGCAGATCCTGCGCGGTGAAGAGGGGGGTCGCGCCGGCTGAAGGTGAGTGCGAAAACGCCCATTATTTTATTTATCTCATTTTCTGATAATGTTAACTAGGGCTTTTTTTGTAGCAGGAACTCCTTTGCATATTAGGCCACACACCCCTGATGTAGTCAATTCTCCTGGAGCTTACAATAGGCCCTGTAAGAAGACCCCTGTAAGCTCTTGGAGGACTGGCTACATCAGGAGGGTGAGGCCTAATATGCAAAGGAGTTCCTGCTACAAACCCCCCCCCCCTGATGTTACCTTACAGCACACACTCAACAATAATGTATTATACACAGAATGTAGCATTGGCTGAGAACCTAGATTGCTGGATTGACTTTTGTGGACGTGTGCGATTGAATATTTGAGCAGCGGTTTCAACTCAACGTGGGTGATTGCAAAAAGGGGAGAGCCTCTTGAAACCTACAATTTTAAGCTGAGGAGGCATGTCATCACCAATTCTCACCACCATTTATCAAACGACCCTGAAGACACCTCTGTGAAATTGACAAGAGCTTGAGATGGACTTTCGCCGCTAGAGACGCATTCCCACGGCTTACTGAATCAATTGAGGACGATGATATTGGATTTATGTCCCGCCTTCCACTCCGAATCTCAAAGTCTCAAAGCGGCTCACAATCTCCTTTATCTTCCTCCCCCACAACAGACACCCTGTGAGGTGGGTGGGGCTGGAGAGGGCTCTCACAGCAGCTGCCCTTCCAAGGACAACCTCTGCCAGAGCTCTGGCTGACCCAAGGCCATTCCAGCAGGTGAAAATGGAGGAGTGGGGAATCAAACCCGGTTCTCCCAGATAAGAGTCCGCACACTTCACCACTACACCAAACTGACTCTCCAACTGAGACTGCTGATACGTTAAATTATTGTTGCGCGTGTGTTGTGAGAATAATACAAATAAACACCAAGATAAGTGAGTCTATACAGTAGACTCACATTACACTAAATATTGTTTAAAAATAGTGTTAATTTCTGTTCGTTATTTAGCCACGATGTTTGTGTTGTTTGATATACCCCTCACTGTGGTACTCGAGGGCTCCTAACCTCCAGGTAGGGCCTGGAGACCTGAAATTATAGCTGATCTCTGACAAGAGAGGTCAGTTCCCACCTTTGGAGGGTGGGCTGTGTGGTGTTGTGCCTAGCTGCGGCCCCACCACTCCCTCAAACCCCGCCATACCCAGGCTGCACCCTCAAAATCTTCAGGTAGTGCCCAACCTCGAATTGGCAAGCCTAGCCTCCCTCCCCCTATCTCTCTCTCTCTCTGTGCTAACCCACCTCGCAGGGTCGTTGTGCAGATTACTCAGGGACACGGAGCCCTATGCACATGCTCCTGAGTTTTGGGTGGGATTCAGGGCTTTTTTGTTTGTTTTTAGCAGGAGTGCACAGGAATGCAGTTTCAGGGGGTGTGACCTAATATGCAAATGAGTTCCTGTTTAGCTTGTTCTGCCAATCAATCAATTGCTTTGCCAAAAAAAAGCCCTGTATGAAACAATGGTGATGTCAGGGGGTGTGGCCTAATATGCAAATGAGTTCTTGCTGGGCTTTTTCTACCCAAAAAAGCCTTGTGTGAAACAACGGTGCCACCAGGGGGTGTGGCCTGATATGCAAACGAGTTCTTGCTGGGCTTTTCCTATCAAAATGCCCTGTGTGAAACAATGGTGCTATCAGGGGGTGTGGCCTGATATGCAAATGAGTTCTTGCCGGGCTTTTTCTACCAAAAAAGCCCCGTGTGAAACAATGGCGCCATCAGAGGTTGTGGCCTGATATGCAAATGAGTCTCTGTTGGGCTTTTTCTACCAAAAAAATCCTGGTGGGATCAAAATGTTAGATGGACGATAACCCACGGCGGTTAATGAGGCAACATTCTATTCCTGGCACGATTTTTAATGTATCGGACTGATTTTCCGCATACTTCATAAATTTCGCAGCTCTTTCTTCAACAGCACAGGGACAACAGCTGAACTTTCAAGAGCTGAGTTGTGTCAGTTCTCCTGTGGACCAAACTGCTCCCGCCTCCGTGGATAACTTGAAGTGGGGGGAAATCTGCCATGGTTCCAATTCAAATCCAATTCCTCACGCATGGGAATTGTAGAGAAGCTACAACCGTGACTTACGTTGGACCATTACACAGCTCAGTTCTAGGCAGTAGCGAGTTAAAGAAAGACTAGCCAATAATCTTGGGGACATCAGTTTTTCAAAGAATGTAAACTCATTGAAAACATATCAGGGAGCTATAAAAATAACCCAGCCTGATGAAACACACACGCTAGCGTTGCCAGGTCCAAGTCGAGAAACGTCTGGGGATTTTGGGGGTGGAGTTAAGAGACTTTTGGGGGTGGAGCTGGGACCAAAGTTGTGACAAGCATTATTGAACTCCAAAAGGAATTCTGGCCATCACATTGAAAGGGACCGCACACCTTTTAAATGCCTTTCTTCCATTGGAAATAATGAAGGATAGGGGCACCTTCTTTTGGGGCTCATGGAATTGGATCCCCTGGCCCAATCCTTTGAAACTTGGAGTTTTTAAAGAGGGGCACCAGATGCTATGCTGAAAATTTGGTGCTTCTACCTTGAAACAGTCCCTCCCCAAGCTCCAGATACCTATGGATTGATTCCCCATTATTCCCCTTGGGAATCAGTCTCCATAGTGTATAATGGATTATATGGCAACCAAACAGAGAATCGTGGAAAATAGAGCAGGGAAAAGGTACAAGACCACCGCGAAAACCAGCCTCAAAAATTATATGGCAACCAAACAGATTATATGGCAACCAAACAGAGAATCGTGGAAAATAGAGCAGGGAAAAGGTACAAGACCACCGCGAAAACCAGCCTCAAAAATTAACAGCAGTGAAAAAGACTGATATAAGATATAATAATAATAATATTTGATAATAATATTTTATTTATATCCCACCCTCCCCGCCACAGCAGGCTCAGAATCTGTATAAATAGATTCTCGAAGAAGAGTGAAATCAATCACGTTAAATTTAAAGTGACAAAACACTGACCACACCTGCACCCAAAGTCTTAAAGCGGCATTCAATGCAAGAATTTTCACATTGTTGGTCCGGGCTGTGGCAAAAGGTCAGTTCCCAAAACAGAGTCCAACACTCCAATTCTTTCCAAGAAGACGGGTGGAGCAGTATATTGCAGCAAGGCAGATAAAGAACGCAACAGGGCTGTACATGATTCCCTGTTTCACCAAGAGCTTCTACAAGCTTCAAAATGCTTAATACAATTTTCCAAAGAGAGCAAAGCTTCAAATATTTAGTGAACAATTCCAAGAACTGGAGCATTGGACTCCGTTTGGGAACCGACCAGAACTTTCTCTGTGTTTAGTGCTGTAGGAATGATCCATTTTTGAAGTGATGGGTGGGGAATGCCTCTTCGAGAGGGTGAACCAGAAACGGTAACAAATGCTGACGTTACTCTCAGCGGCTTCCTTTGCACCCACTTTTATGAATTCCAACTTGCTGATGTTCTCAAGCTGTTATAACTGCTGTTTGGAAATAGGAAAGAACTGATATAAAACCATAAGGCACTTTTCTTCAGTGGAATCAGCACAAGCGCTAGCGCTTTAACCCGCCCTGCAGAAGTGGGGTGGAGTGAAGTTAAATGAAGTCTGAAATAAGCTACTGAAGTCTGAAACTGACGTGGTTCCATGGGACTGAATGAGCTGGTTGTTATAATTTATGTTTGACTGTTTAAAATTTACTGTGATCATAATGAAATATACGTAGTATTGAGATATAAAATGTATTCTTCAGGCTGTTTCACCTTCTAGAGGGTTTTGGAACCAGGTTTAACAGCGGCACCTTCTAGTATTTGGGACTTCGTTACTCTTCCACAGTTTTTTCGGTTTGTCCTTGAACTCTAAGATCTGACAAACTTTCTAATATTTTTCCCCACAAAAAAAGGGGGGGGGGAATAACCCAAACATATCAAGCAGATAGATGGAAATCTTCCTCATGCCACTGTGGCCACATAGAAGAAAGTCATTGAAAAAGTACGATGGGAGTAAGGTTTGACTCCCCACTCCTCCACTTGCACCTGCTGAGATGGCCTTGGGTCAGCCATAGCTTTCATAAAAGCTGTCCTTGAAAGGGCAGCTGCTGTGAGAGTACTCTCAGCCCCACCCACCTCACAGGGTGTTTGTTGTGAAGGGGAAGGTAGAGGAGATTGTGATCGCTCTGAGACTCTGAGATTCAGAGTATAGGGCGGGATATAAATCCAAAATCTTCTTACGATGACGATTATAATTCAGGAAGCATTTTAAGGTAGATGCTGAGCTGATCTAATTGAGTCCGCCTTCCGGTGATGTCAGGGGTGTGTGTGGCATATGCAAATGAGTTGTGCTAATGAGCTCCGGCACCTCTTTCCCTACAAAACGACTCCTGCCTGGATCTATTAAAGTTACAGATTGAAATGTTGAAGAGTTATGATTAGTGTCATACGCAATCTTGCTCCCTGAAGTTCCGTGGTTGTCTCTGCTTCCTGCAGCAGCCGTTTTGCAGCTGCACCCAATACCCTGTGTCAGAATCCCAGAGACGTCCACAAAAACATAAAGGCCAGGGACTTCTGTCTGAGAGATTGGGGACCCTCCAAGCAGGCCTGGCTTGCAACTCAGTGGTAGAGGGGCTGTGGCTCAGTGGTAGAACATCTGTTTGGCATGCAAAAGATCCCAGGTTCGAATCTCCAGCATCTCCAGTTAAAAGGATCAAGTGGTAGGTGATGAGAAAGACCTGTCTGAGACCCTGGAGAGCAGCTGCTGGTCTGAGTGGACAATACTGACCTTGATGGATTCAGTAGAAGGCATGTGTTCATACTGGGGAGAAGCTGTGGCTCGCTTGGCATGCAGAAGGTCCCAGATTCAATCCCCAGCATCTCCAGTTAAAAAGACCAGGCAGGAGGTGATGGGAAAGACCTTGACCCAAGAGACCCTGGAGAGCAGCTGCCAGTCTGAGTAGACAATACTGACCTTGATGGATTCAGAAGAAGGCAGCTTCATGTGTTCATACTGGGAAGGAGCTGTGGCTCAGTGGTAGAGCCTTCGCTTGGCATGCAGAAGGTCCCAGATTCAATCCCCGGCATCTCCAGTTAAAAAGACCAGGCAGGAGGTGATGGGAAAGACCTTGACCCAAAAGACCCTGGAGAGCAGCTGCCAGTCTGAGTAGACAATACTGACCTGGATAGATTCTGAGTCTGGTTTCCTGTAAGGCAGCTTCACACTTGTTCAACTTGCAGCCAATGTTCCCTCTAAGCTGCAGAGTCTTGTGAGCAAAAATTCTACTTGGTGAGCTCCTGGCCTTAAAGTTGTGAGCTCCTGCATAAATTAGCGTGCTCTGGGGTTATCCTTCCTGAGCGAAGACAAAAAGGTGTGAGCTGGAGGCTAAAAATCTGTGAGCGAGCTCACATTAACTCAGCTTAGAGGGAACAGTGCTTGCAGCTCTTTCCAGGTCTTCAGACCCACGCGAAGGCGATCCCTTCGGGCCCCCGAAAAAGATACACATCTAGAAAGAAACTCGCTGCCCGTGGCTGAGCGGATGCAATGAGGCTGCACGGGCTGGTATGTGGCAGAGCAGGTAAAGGCTATAAATATTCTGTCAAAAGGTTTCTGTGGGAAAAGGCATGCAGTGGGGCAAAGCTAGCGAAATACTTTCTTGCCAAGCGGCCTCCTTCTCTTCCTCAATCGAGAAGGCGCAGATGTCATGTATGCAATACTGTTGACGCAGTTGCCTTCTGAACGTCACGCTAGGACTGGGGTATTGCTGTCAAGATGGGGCGCTTTCCCACATGTTGAAGAAGATACTATCCATCCACTTTCAGTGCCCTTTGAAAACTGCTTTTTCCTGTGTGGAACGGCAAAACCGACATCCAAACAGTTGCTGAAGTGCGTGGAAAGTGGATATCTCCCCCTCCCCGACTTACAGTGACCCCTGGTAGGGTTTTGAAATCAAGAGACATTCAGACATTGGATTTATATCCCGCCCTCCACTCAAGAGTCTCAGTGTGGCTCACAATCTCCTTTATCTCCCTCCTCCACAACAGACACCTTGTGAGGTGGGTAGGGCTGAGAGGGCTCTCACAGCAGCTGCCCTTTCAAGGACAACCTCTGCCAGAGCTATGGCTGACCCAAGGCCATTCCAGCAGCTGCAAGTGGAGGAGTGGGGAATCAGTCCTGGTTCTCCCAGATAAGAGTCTGTACACTTAACCACTACACCAGACTGGCTCTTTCAGCCACCCTTTCAAGGACAACCTCTGCCAGAGCTATGGCTGACCCAAGGCCATTCCAGCAGCTGCAAGTGGAGGAGTGGGGAATCAAACCAGGTTCTCCCAGATAAGAGTCCGTACACTTAACCACTACACCAGACTGGCTCTTTCAACCACCCTTTCAAGGACAACCTCTGCCAGAGCTATGGCTGACCCAAGGCCATTCCAGCAGCTGTAAGTGGAGGGGTGGGGAATCAAACCCGGTTCTCCCAGATAAGAGAGCCATGGCTGACCCAAGGCCCCAGCAGCTGCAAGTGGAGGAGTGGGGAATCAAACCCGGTTCTCCCAGAGAAGAGTCTGCACTCTTCACCACTACACCAAACTGGCTCTCAGAGGTGGTTTGCCATTGCCTTCCTCCACATCGTGACCATGCTGTTCCTTGGAAATCTCCCATCCAAGTACCTGCCGAGGCTGACCCTGTTTAACTTCCAAGGTCTGATGAGATGTGGTAACCTGGACCATGGAAAGTCAGGGTGGAAAGTGGATGAGAAGTACATTGTCCACAGTGTAAGAGAGCGCCCATGTGTGTAAAAGCACTGGAAAGTTGCAGGCTGCAGCCTTCTCAGGCTTCATTTTTTTAAAATGTAAGTTTCTAGTCTTTTATGGAAGACTTGGCGGGAAAAAGCAGCAAAGACCTCTGAAGCCAATGGTAGGATTAGGGCGGCCAAGCCCCAGGCCGAGTGGGGGTTCTCCTGCCCTGGAGGTTCCCAACCCAGAAGCCCACATTGGGCCGGCAGAGGAAACCTCCTCCGCCGGTGTGGGCGCGATGACATCACCAAGAAGTGGTGTCATCGCACCAGCGACACAAGTGCCAGCTGCTCTAGGTGTTTTCGGGGAAACTCTTATGGTTTTCCCAGACGCTCTAGCAATTTGGGAGGGAAGACTCTATGGTATAATAGGTACCATAGAGTTTCCCCCTCCCAAATTGCTGGAGCATCCGGGAAAACCATAGAGTTTTCCTAGAAACGCCTAAAACAGCCAGCGCTCTGCATTGCTGACGCGATGACATCACTTATGGGTGACATCATTGCACCAGCAACGTCGGGGGAAGTTTCCTGTAAAGGCGATGGTAAGCCGCTCTGAGTCTCTCATTCAGAGAGAAGGGCGGGGTATAAATCTGCAGTCTTCTTCTTCTAAACTGTGTGTGAATGTTGGAGGAAATGCTTTGGAACTGCCCCGCCCCCGTTTCTAAGCACATAGACCTCTCTCACCGGAATTTGGTAAATTCTCAGGAAGGGAGATCCAGACATTCAGTCCCCTCATTGCTCTTCTGTTTCCTCCCCTCCTGGAAGTGATGTTGTTCCTCTACTGAGAGATATTGACTTCCTTCCTACATTTATACCTCACCTCTTTCTCCCCAATGGGGTCCCAAAGCAGCAAACGTCATTCTCCTCCCCCGTGTTTTGCCCTCAGAACAGCCCTGTGAGGTAGGTGAGGTTGAAATGGCCCACGGTCACCCAGCAAACTTTCCATGGCAGCGTGGGGATTCGAACCCGGGCCTCCTGGATCCTAGTCCAACAATCTCTTAACCACTACGCCAGGGGTGGCCAACGGCAGCTCTCCAAATGTTTTTTGCCTACAACTCCCATCAGCCCCAGCCATCAGCCATGCCGGCTGGGGCTGATGGGAGTTGTAGGCAAAAAAACATCTGGAGAGCTACCATTGGCCACCCCTGCACTACACCAAGCTGGAATGATGATACTGAGATGATACGCTGAGTATTCTGTGTGAAAGGTCTGAGCAGAAGAGCTGGGTCACTTCTTGATTTTTTGGGGTTGCTTTTAGTATTTTGCATCTGCATTTGCCTGCCTGGAACTTCTGGTGCCTTCTGGCGACCCCTACTGGGCCTTCAGAGAAGTGTCTTGACACAGCCTCCCTCTGCCTCTTGGTACTGGTATTCTAAGGTGCTTAGCTCCTGAGATCTGATGAGATCAGGCTTAACTGGGCTGCCCAGGTCTTTCCCCTGGCCCTTCACTTATTACTTTTCTGGGTCCGACGTGGTTTCAACCTGGGCTCCGCAATAAAGCTTTCTCAAGATGGAGGGACGGCAAGCTAACTAGATTTATTGATGTCTACTCCGAGGGTCATGGAAGGGAAGAGTTGTCATTGGAAAAGGAGCATGTGGTACATCTTCCGAGGTTTGAATACTTGCAGCTGCAATGTCGGCTATCAAAGTTTCCTGTCCTTGCGGTTCTTGCCTCTTTGAAAAGTTGCTTTTTTGTGATGCCCAATCTGTAAAGGGAATTATTTCTAAAATGTATATACTATTTAGATTACTTAGCTCACAGAAAGAGCTACCCTACCAAAAAGCATGGCAGAGAGATCTTGGAATTTCCCTCTCCCGTGAAATCCGGAAGGAAATCTGGTCCTCTTCTCTCTTTTTAACGAATTCTTTGAACATCAGGGTACAGGTGTGTAAAGTTTTGTCTCGCTGGTACCTAACACTTGCCCAGTTATCGCATTCAGCTAAAGGCATTTTTACTTCATCGTGTGGAAAGGGATGTGGAGAAAGAGGGGTTTATTTTCATATGTGGTGGACATGCCCCAAAATCTCCCTTTTTGGGTCTCAAGTCATCACTGAAATTTATTTTAATACAGGTGTCTGGATCCCACAATCCCCTAAAATTGACCTTCTCAATCTCTGGAAGGACTTTAAGATATCTGAGCAGAAGAAGGAGCTGATATCCTTGCTGCTCACTTCGGTAAAGTTTGCAATAGCAACACATTGGAGGTTAAATTTGCCTCCCTCGTTGGTTGCGTGGCTGAGTAAGTGCTGGGAATATTTTATCTTGGATAAAATTGCTCACAATCTGGGTGGCAGGATGAGACCAGGTTGCAGGAACACCCTTCTTCTGAAGCGGTCCCCTTTTCTAGATTATTTTGCTTGTGGTATTTTTGGACAGGGTGCATCTAATTCTAGTTTATTGGTTTGGCATCGATAAGTACCAATTCTTTTTATATCTTATACGGACATGTAACAATCTATTTGTAAACTGTCAATTTTGGCTTTGCATATATGAACATATGAAGCTGCCTTATACTGAATCAGACCTTTGGTCCATCAAAGTCAGTATTGTCTTCCCAGACTGGCAGCGGCTCTCCAGGGTCTCAAGCTGAGGTTTTTCACACCTTTTTGCCTGGACCCTTTTTTGGAGATGCCAGGGATTGAACCTGGGACCTTCTGCTTCCCAAGCAGATGCTCTACCACTGAGCCACCATCCTTCCCTATTTGTTACCTTGTATACGATTTCTAAAATAAAATTATTCTGAACTAAAAAAAAAAAAAAAAAGAACTGGGTTGAATCCCGAGCGAGTCCTCCCAGAAACAGAATTGCTCTCTGCCACCTTAACCGGACTGGATGCCAAAAGAACACCAGTACATCACGCAGACAGAAGCTGATAAACAGGCTAGCCTTCGATCGACAAGATGCATTTATTTATTTCCCCCTACAAGTAGTAAGATATTACTCTGCGGGTATGTCAAGCACCCCTCAAGTCACAGACGGACTTATGGCAACCCCAGCAAGGGGCTTTCAGGGCAAGTGAGAAGCGGAGGTGGTTTGCCTTGCCTTCCTCTGCAGAGCCTTCCTTGGTGGTCTCCCTTCTAAGCCCCAGCAAGGGGCATTCAAGGCAAGTGGGAAGCAGAGGGGGTTGGCCATTGCCTTCCTCTGAGGAGCCTTCCTTGGTGGTCTCCCTTCCAAGTACTGACCTCAGCAAGGGGCTTTCTAGGCAACTGAGAAGCAGAGCTGGTTTGCCATTGTTATCCTCTGCAGAGCCTTCCTTGGTGGTCTCCCTTCCAAGTACGGACCCCAGCAAGAGGCTTCCAAGGCAAGTGAGAAGCAGAGGTGGTTGGCCATGGCCTTCCTCTGCAGAGCCTTCCGTGGTGGTCTCCCATCCAAGTTCCAAACCCAGCAAAGGGCTTTCAAGGCAAGCGAGAAGCGGAGGGGGTTTGTCATGGCCTTCCCCTGCTTAGCTGCTGAGATCTGTACCACGCCACCTTCCCTCCCAGTAAAACATTAAGGGTTTGCAGCAGACCTTCTCAAAACCACACTCCATCCCATGAAGTGAACACAGATTAACAAAGCTAAACCAGTACTTCCAACTGCTTGTTGGAAATTCTAGAGAAATGAGCTATGAATGATGGCAAAAGGGATTAGTTTAGAAGACAAGAGAACGCTGTCCAAAATGCAGACTGTATCATGATGTAAAGGGTAGTCTAGCACTTCTCTTTGGAGAGGAGCTAACTTGGTCTTAAGCTCTCGTTATCTCTGTATTTCCAGGGAACAATTCCCTTTGGCAGCCTCCCATCTGGGATTTTGGAGCAGGCTAGAACGCTAGCAGCTGGGCAAGTCTAGAATTGCTAATCTCCAGAAGATGAAGATTAGAAGATATCCGATTTATATCTCACCCTCCGTTCCCAATCTCAGAGTCTCAGGGTGGCTCACGCTCTCCTTTATCTTCCTGCCCTACAACAGACGCCCTGTGAGGTGGGTGGGGCTGAGAGGGCTTCCACAGCGGCTGCCCTTTCAAGGACAACTCCTATGAGAGTTATGGAGGAGTGGGGAATCAAACCTGGTTCTCCCAGATAAGAGTCCACGCACTTAACCACTACAGCAAACTGGCTCTCAAAGCATTGCCAGCTCAGCAGCTGCTCTTTCAAGACAACTCCTATGAGAGTTATGACTGGCCCAAGGCCATCCCAGCAGCTGCAAGTGGAGGAGTGGGGAATCAAACCCGGTTCTCCCAGATAAGAGTCTGCATGCTACACCAACTGGGTCTCCAAGAAGGGCCTGGAGACAACAGAGATCAGTTCCCCTGGAGACAACGGCTACTTGGAGGCAGATTCTATCTTTAGCACTATACCACAATGAAGTCTCTCTTTCCCCAAACCCTGTTCTCCACAGGGTCCGCCCCCCTCCACCAAATCCCCAGGAATTTCCCAACCCAGAGTTGGCAACCCTAGGTGAGGCTAAGCCTGGAAGATAAAGAGTCCAACTGGAATGAGCAACTCTGAGGTCATCCAGGAGACAAAAAGGGAAGCCGGGAGAAAGGAGGTCAGACCAAAGGGAGAAGCCAGGAGGCCAGATCAAGAGGGGAGACAGTGTCCGTCCAGGGAGCGCCCCCCCAAATAAAGCGAGAATTGAGTGCACTCGTGGTGTCATGGGTAAGACCCAGTTGCGGCAAAAGGGGCAGATGTGTTGTTATGTATTTTCACCCTGAGGGCCAATCCATCGCTGTGTTCTCCAGAGGACTTCTCAATAATTCAACCGAGGTGTTTCTGCTGTGTTTCGCGTAACCCAAGCCCACCACGTTGTTCGAGCTGCTTCCTGTAAAACAGCAACGTAATCAGATGATTAGAAAGACCAACAATCTGTCCAAAGTTATGACACAAAAGGCCCTGGGCAGGACAGCCCAGGAGGTGGACCTGGGAAACTTGCTTGCACAAGGTATAAATTTATGTACCCCAGTCAGGTTCCTCCTTTACCTGCCTAAGTGCTGTTTGGTGACAGCTGATTTATGGTAACCCCAAGCAAGGGGCTTTCAAGGCCAGAGAGAAGCAGAGGTGGTTGGCCATGGCCTTCCTCTGCAGAGTCTTCCTTGGTGGTCTCCCATCCAAGTACAGACCCTGCTTAACTTCCAACAGGAAAACCCCAGCAAAGGGCTTTGAAGGCCAGCAATAAGCAGAGCTGGTTTGCTACTGTCTTCCTCTGCAGAGCCTTCCTTGGTGGTCTCCCTTCCAAGTACAGAATCCCAGCGAGGTTCTTTCAAGGCCAGAGAGAAGCAGAGGTGGTGGCCGTGGCCTTCCTCTGGCAGAGCCTTCCTTGGTGATCTCCCATCCAAGCACTGACCCAAACAAGGAGCTTCCAAAGCAAGTGAGAAGCGGAGGTAGCTTGCAGAGCCTTCCTTGGTGGTCTTCCATTCAAGTGCTAGCCCCAACAAGGGATTTTCAAGGCAAGTGAGAAGCAGAGCTGGCTGGCCATTGCCTTCCTCTGCAGGTCCTTCCTTGGTGCTTTCCCATCCAAAAACCAACCCTGCTTAGCTGCTGAAATCGGAGAAGATTGGGCTGCTCTATGCTGCCTTCCCTCCTGGTCCCCACCCCATTCATCTTTTTTTCTAAAGCCAACCATCACCTGGGACTTGGTGGCTGGCCACAGAAAAGCATGGTTCTTTAATATCCATGGACGACTTTTTCATATGCAAATCGTTCCTTGACCTTGCATATGTAAAACCCACAGAAGAACATAAGAGAAGCCACGTGGATCAGGCCAGTGGCCCATCCAGTCCAACACTCTGGCCGTTTTCGCACTAGCGTTTGCTCTGGCGTAGCACCCCATTTACCTCCGGATCTTCTCCTGGATTTCGCACATGTTGCTCCGGCGCTGCGGTTTGCTCCGGCGCTTCAGGGGTTTCACGCCGGAGTATGTTTTTCAGCATGCTGCCGGAGTTTTTGAAACCTCCGGATCCACTCCGGATCCACTCCGCGGAGTTTGCTGTGCGAAATCCATCCACGCCGGCTCGACTGCTGTGTGGGCGGCACCCTCTCCCTTTCCGTCCTCCCACCCCATCCACCCCCCTTGGCCAATCATCAGCCTTTCGCGGCGCTTCCCCAAAGTGCCGGCACGGCCATTTTTTTTTTAAACTTCACAGTTTTGCGTAATAGCGATATTTCGAAATTAACAAATAGAAAAAAAAAAAACCACCCTCCTGGAATAGCCTCAATTGCCACTTCAATTGGTTTCGTTAGAATTTTTTTATTATTATTATTGACTTTAGTTGCGTTATTTCGCTGTTGCGTTATCTCGATAATGCGAAAACGACCATTGTTGGGGGGGGGGGGGGAATCTAGTGCCGGTGCAGGCCAAAGCGTTCATGTGTGTGTGTTTAAAAAGGGAATGCCTCCCTCAGCTGTGCCACCAGGATTTCTGGACCTGCACAAAATCGCCATGTATAAAATGGGAAGTTGGAGTCCTGCATTCTTCTCCCTGCCTACATTCCGCTCGGTTAGAAAATAGACGCGAGCTCGCTCTTCACACGCGCCACAGAAGGGGAAGGAGAGAATGGGGCGGGGGGGGGGAGCTCTGGCAGCAGGAATCAGTCAGGTCCCCGTTGCAAGCGCCAGCCGGGGAGGGGAAAGAGAGCGGAGGAAATTTGGGGGGGGGAATCTAGTGCTTCAGAATTTGGGGGGGGAATCTAGTGCTAGGATTCTCCACTGTGAATGCTTCTGTTAATACATAAAGGGCTGTGGAGGATTCTACAGCTGCAGCCAATCCATAAGCAGCAGCACACGTGATGCGGTTTGTCCACGAAAGGAAGGGGATGGAACAGCTCGATGTTACGTTAGTACGTTAGTACGTCATTACGCAACCAGACTTGTGCTTAAAAAAAAAAAGAGTGACAGGGCATCGAACTCAAGTCGATGCCAGTGGGAAAACGATTTGAGCCGGGGCTTCAGGGAAGGCGACTCCGCAAAGAGTCACTAGTGGGAAAACGAGAAAAATGATCCGGACATAATTGCGCCGCGGAATAAGGGGAGCAAACGCTAAGTGCGAAAACGACCTCTGTGTCACATAAGAACATAAGAGAAGCCACGTTGGATCAGGCCAGTGGCCCATCCAATCCAACACTCTGTGTCACAGAAGAACATAACAGAAGCCACGTTGGATCAGGCCAGTAGCCCATCCAGTCCAACACTCTGTGTCACATAAGAGGAGCCATGTTGGATCAGACCAATGACCCATCCAGTCCAACACTCTGTGTCACAGAAGAACATAAGAGAAGCCATGTTGGATCAGGCCAATGGCCCATCCAGTCCAACACTCTGTGTCACAGAAGAACATAAGAGAAGACATTTTGGATCAGGCCAATGACCCATCCAGTCCAACACACTGTGTCACAGAAGAACAGAAGAGAAGCCATGTTGGATCAGGCCAATGGCCCATCCAGTCCAACACTCTGTGTCACATAAGAACATAAGAGAAGCCATGTTGGATCAGGCCAATGGCCCATCCAGTCCAACACTCTGTGTCACATGATGGCCAAAAAACCCCAAGGTGCCATCAGAAGGTCCATCAGTGGGGCCAGGAAACTAGAAGTCCTCCCACTGTGCCCCCCCCCACCCCCAGCACCAAGATTACAGAGCACCCCTGCCCCAGAGAGAGAGTTTCAACAATACGCTATGGCTAATAGCCACTGCTGGACCACCCCTGATCTGTTTTGATTGCTGGGATTTGGTGTGCATCAGAGCAAACCTGGTTGTGCAGACATGCCTTGAAACCAAATTTATCACAGTCTTGGCCAGATTTGAATGCTGGTGTCTTACCCAAGTATTCCTTGTAATATTTAGGCTGTAGGTTCCGCCCATCTGGGGAAAGAAAAGGCACAGTGCAATAATTATCTGGTTGGGCAACAGCTGCCTTCACTTTTAAATGGCACATTTGCATAAAAGTCATTGCAAATGCTTTGGCGTTGGCTTCGGCTGACCTTAAAGGTAACATCATGTTCCACTATTGCCCAGAAAGAAGACAGGGACAGATATGAGCATGGAGCAGACTAGAGAACCCAAACCCCTGGCTGTATACTCTGTGGAACAGTTACAGAGACACCTAGTGTCGAGAAGGAAGAAGTACATGAGGGATAGGATTGCCAACTCCAGGTTGGGGAATTCCTAGAGATGTTGGGGTTAATAAGAAATTATTGTATTGCAGCGTGTTTAGCAGGGGTGGCCAAATTGTGGCTTGGGAGCCACATGTAGCTCATTCGTACGTATTGTGTGGCTCTCAAAGCCCCTACCACCCTGTCAGCCAGTTTGGAGAAGGCATTTCTCTCTTTAAATCACAACTCCAAGCCAACCCAGCCAGGGAGGATACATTTAATGTTAAAGTTGCTTTCTTTGCTCCACTCCCCCTCCTGCCTCCTTCCCCTCCACCTTCCCCATCTTCCTTCCTTCCTTCCTTCCTTCCTTCCTTCCTTCCTTCTTCCTTCCTTCCTTCCTTCCTTCCTTCCTCCTTCCTTCCTTCCTTCCTTCCTTCCTTCCTTCTTCCTTCCTTCCTTCCTTCCTTCCTTCCTTCCTTTCCTTCCCTCCCTCCCTCCCTCCCTCCCTCCCTTCCTTCCTTCCTTCCCTCCCTCCCTCCCTCCCTCCCTTCCTTCCTTCCTTCCTTCCTTCCTTCCTTCCTTCCTTCCTTCCTTCCTTCCTTCCTTCCTTCCTTCCTTCCTTCGAACATTTGATGTTCATTTCTTGTGGCTCTCAACATCTGATGATTATTTTATTTGGCTCTTCCATTCAGCAAGTTTGGCCACCCCTGGTGTGTAGTATAGCCAGGAGATCCTAAGACTATCTGGCAGCCAGAAGTTCGAGCTGTTTTTCTGTGTTATGACCCCGCTAGGTGGCGAGCTAGGCTTGTTTTTAAGGCAAGAGATGGTTCAGAGCCGGTCTGCCATTGCCTGCTTCTACATTGCACCCCCTGGTGTTTTTTTGGAGGTCACCCATCCAAACACTAGCCGTGGCTGACCCTGCTTAGCTTCCAAGATCCAACGATTTTAGGGGGTGGGGCCTCAGGAGGGGAGGAGCCTCAGCAGGGTGTAATGCCCCAGAGGCCACCCTCCACAGCAGCCGTTCTCTCCAGGGGAAGTCGTCTCTGTTTTCTGGTGATCTGCTGTAATTCTAGGAGATCTCCAGGCCTCTTCCACCTGGAAGTTGTCCACTCTAAGAGGAACTGATGCCAGGGCTGGCCGTAGGCTATCTGGCACCCTAGGCTAGGCTAACTTCCGGTGCCTCCCTGCCGTGCACCCAGTCACACGGGGGTGCCTAATTCAGCGCCCCCAGAAGGCTGGCGCCCTAGACAATTGCCTAGTTTGCCTAGCGGCAGGGCCAGCCTTGACTAATGCAAATAGCTTCCTTTGTACTGCGCAGAGAACACTTCTTTAG
>NC_083236.1:64081882-64113754 GCF_032191835.1 Heteronotia binoei | reverse complement strand
GAGGGAGGGAGGGAGGAGGAGGAAGGAAGGAAGGGAGAGAGGAAGGAAGAAAGGGAGGGAGGAAGAAAGAAAGAAAGAAAGAAAGAAAGAAAGAAAGAAAGAAAGGGAGGAAGGAAGGAAGGGAGAAAGGAAGGAAGGGAGAGAGGAAGGAAGGAAGGAAGGAAGGAAGGGAGGGAGGGAGGAAGAGAGGAAGGAAGGGAGGGAGGGAGGAAGGAAGGGAGGAAGAAGAAAGGAAGGGAGGAAGAAGAAAGGAAGGGAGAGAGGGAGGGAGGGAGGGAGGAAGGAAGGAAGGAAGGAAGGAAGGAAGGAAGGAAGGAAGGAAGGAAGGAAGGAAGGAAGGAAGGGAGGGAGGGAGGGAGGGAGGGAGGGAGGGGGGAAGAAAGGCCCCCCTCCCCCAAGCCCCACTCTTTCCTGGATCCACCCCCAGAGTCTCCAGATATTTTCCAACAGAGACCTGGCAACCCAAACCCCACCCTCCAAAGCATCCATTTTCTCCCCAGGGAACTGATCTCCGTCGTCTGGAGAGGAGGTGTAATTCTGGGGGTGCCCAGGTCCCACCTGGAGGCTGGCCACCTTAATGCTTAGACAACCAGTGTCCAATTCGTCACCCTCCAAAGGCCAGCCCCCCAGGCAATCCCCTATTTTGCCTCGTGTTGGGGCCTGCCCTGCTGACTCCTACCCCTCCCCCCTTCCAGGTGCAGGGCTTCCTCTGGAGTCCCCTTTCCCTGCTGAGAAGCATCCCAACGTGCAGCCCATCTCCACAGCCTGAAATGACACAATCCAGAGAAATGGCTGTTGATTGGACAGTAGCTGACAGTGTTGCCAGCTCTGGGTTGGAAAACGACTGGAGATTTTGGGGGTGGAGCTTGAAGAGGGCGGGATTTTGGGAGGGGCAAGGCTTCAGTGGGGCACAATGCCATCGAATCCAGCTCCCCAAGCAGACATTTTCTCCAGGGGAACTGATCCGTATCACCCGGAGAGCAGCTGCAATAGCAGGAGATTTCCAGCCACCACCTGGAGGTTGGCACATGGAGGTTGACAAGCCTAAGCCAATTGTTTAAAAAAAAGCCACCTGAAATCTCACAGCATCTATCGCTTTGGCCAGCTAATGTCAGTCTAGTTTTGCCAATTCTGGCTGGGGAAATTTGCTGGGCGGACTCAGGGAGGAGCAGCGTTTGGCAAGGCAGAGACCTCCGCAGGATCTAACGCCGAAGAAAGCTTGCGTTCTGAATACAACTCGGTTGGTCTTAAAGGTGCCGCTTGACTCCTGCTTTGTTCAACTGCTTCAGACCAACACGGCTGCCCGCTTGGCTCTATCTATAGGACAGAAAGACAGTGATGGCTGAAGTCTCCTTCCAGTCAAGTCTGTCCTGTTTCTGTGGTGATTTAGGCGGCCAGCTTAGGTGCCGTCCAAAGCTGCCAGTTCCTCCAGGGGTGATTGATCTCGCATGGACATCAGTTGCAATTCTGGGAGATCACCAGGCCCCACCTGGAGGCTGGCAACCCTTATGCCAGCCCTGAATTGTTTCTTACAAAGCTGCCTAGGTTTGTCGAGTCCAGTTCAAGAAATATCTGGGGACTTTAGTTTATTTCAGTTTATATCCCGCCCTTAGGGTTGCCAGTCCCCAGGTGGGGGCAGGGGATCCCCCGGTTTGGAGGCCCTCCCCCCGCTTCAGGGTCGACAGAAAGTGGGGGGAGGGGAGGGAAGTGTCTGCTGGGAACTCTGTTATTCCCTATGGAGATTTATTCCCATAGAAAGTCATGGAGAATTGATCCGCGGGTATCTGGGGCTTTGGGGGGGGCTGTTTTGGGGGGTAGAGGCACCAAATTTTCAGTACAGTATCTGGTGCCTCTCTCCAAAACATTCCCCAAGTTTCAAAAAGATAGGACCAGGGGGTCCAATTCTGTGAGCCCCAAAAGAAGGTGCCCCTATCCTTCATTATTTTCTATGGAAGGAAGGAATTGAAAAGGTGTGCTGTCCCTTTAAATGTGATGGCCAGAGCTCCCTTTGGAGTTCAATTATGCTTGTCACAGCCTTGATCTTGGCTCCACCCCTAATGTCTCTTGGCTCCAGCCCCAAAGTCTCCTGGCTCCACCCCAAAGTCCCCAGATATTTCTTGAATTGGACTTGGCAACCCTACCCACCCTTCCCACCGAGGCAGCTCAGGGCGGCTCACAACATATACAATCTAACATAGAGTCTGGTTTTAAAAATACATCCATTTGCAACAATTTAAAACAGTAAAATAGAAAACATATAGAATAAACGATCTGCCAAAGTGCTACACTACAACCTTCCATAAAGTTTCCAATGTCAGTTAATTATAGGCCAGCTGGAAGAGGGCTGTCTTACAGGCCCTGCGGAACTGCCCAAGGTCCCGCAGGGCCCTCACCTCTTCCGGCAGCTGGTTCCACCAGCAAGGAGCCATTACCGAAAAGGCCCTGTCCCTGGTGGATTTCCGACTTTCGAGGGGGAGCCAGGAGACTTTGGGAGTGGAGCCAGGAGCGAGGGTGTGACAAGCATGAGTGAGAGGAGTTCTGGCCATCCTATTTAAAGGGACAGCACACCTTTTAAATGCCTTCTCTCCACTGGAAATAATGAAGGAGAGGGGCACCTTCTTTGGGGGCTCATAGAAACGGACCTCCTGGTCCGATCTTTTTGAAACTTGGAGGGTGTCTTGAGGAGAGGCACTGGATGCTATGCTGAAAATTGCTCAAAAAACAGCCCCCTGCCCCCGGAACCCCAGATACCCATGGATCAATTCTCCATTATACCCTATGGGAATCAGTCTCCATGGGGAATAATGGAGTGACCAGCAGACATTCCCCCCCCACACTTTCTGATGACCCTGAAGCAGGGGGAGGGCCTCCAAACCAGGGGATCCCCTGCCCCCAACTGGGATTACACAACAAAAAATACAAGCTAGTGACCAACCTGGGACCAGGTCTGATGAAGACTGGAAAGAAACAAGTACTTAATTGATTGGCTTGTCACCACACTACTTTGGGACTTGAATGTACAATTGAATGTACAATTGGACCGGTTACTATATACTTCTTAGTAAATTGGTCACTAGCTTGCATTTTTGTTGTGTTATCCATTATAGTGACCTCTCTCGGGCTGTATTCTTTCCCACCTGGGGACTGAAGAAGAAGAAGAAGACATTGGATTTATATCCCGCCCTCCACTCCGAAGAGTCTCAGAGTGGCTCACAATCTCCTTTCCCTTCCTCCCCCACAACAGACACCCTGTGAGGTAGATGAAGATATTGGATTTATATCCTGCCCTCCACTCCGAAGAGTCTCAGAGCGGCTCACAATCTCCTTTACCTTCCTCCCCCACAACAGACACCCTGTGAGGTAGATGAAGATATTGGATTTATATCCCGCCCTCCACTCCGAAGAGACTCAGAGCGGCTCACAATCTCCTTTACCTTCCTCCCCCACAACAGACACCCTGTGAGGTAGATGAAGATATTGGATTTATATCCCGCCCTCCACTCCGAAGAGTCTCAGAGCAGCTCACAATCTCCTTTCCCTTCCTCCCCCACAACAGACACCCTGTGAGGTAGATGAAGATATTGGATTTATATCCCGCCCTCCACTCCGAAGAGTCTCAGAGCAGCTCACAATCTCCTTTCCCTTCCTCCCCCACAACAGACACCCTGTGAGGTAGATGAAGATATTGGATTTATATCCCGCCCTCCACTCCGAAGAGACTCAGAGCGGCTCACAATCTCCTTTACCTTCCTCCCCCACAACAGACACCCTGTGAGGTAGATGAAGATATTGGATTTATATCCCGCCCTCCACTCCGAAGAGTCTCAGAGTGGCTCACAATCTTCTTTCCCTTCCTCTCCCACAACAGACACCCTGTGAGGTAGATGAAGATATTGGATTTATATCCCGCCCTCCACTCCGAAGAGTCTAAGAGCGGCTCACAATCTCCTTTCCCTTCCTCCCCCACAACAGACACCCCGTGAGGTAGATGAAGATATTGGATTTATATCCCGCCCTCCACTCCAAAGAGTCTCAGAGCGGCTCACAAACTCCTTTCCCTTCCTCCCCCACAACAGACACCCTGTGAGGTAGATGAAGATATTGGATTTATATTCCGCCCTCCACTCCGAAGAGTCTCAGAGCGGCTCACAATCTCCTTTACCTTCCTCCCCCACAACAGACACCCTGTGAGGTGGGTGGGGCTAAGAGAGCTCTTAAAGCAGCTGCCCTTTCAAGGACAACCTCTGCCAGGGCTATGGCTAAACCAAGGCCATGCCAGCAGGTGCAAGTGGAGGAGTGGGGAATTAAACCCGGTCCTCCCAGATAAGAGTCCACACACTTAACCACTACACCAAACTGGCATCCCTGAGCTGTTTCAAGCCTGAGAAATGAAGAAACTCTTCCTTCAAACTTGCATCGTTCTACCAAGAATTTCTTTCCTTTGAGAGCTGGTTGGTGTCCTTGAGAAACCCGAAGATTCCGATTGCTCTCTGGGGTGTTTCAAAGCTCCTTCCGGCCTTACATTTTTGGCATCTGCGTCCTCTGGATTCTTTTCTGCTTCCCCAAATGTTGGCAAGCCTCACCGTTCCTGCACTTGAGACTCTTGTATAATCCTGGCGTTCAAACTGCCCAGAGGCACTTTAATAGAAATCCCAGCATGATGAAAGATATCGAGCAGATCGTTAGAGTAACAGAACACGGGGCAGAGCGGAGAACTGGAGGGACCGATGCAGAAGATTCGCATTGTCTATAGGACGGAAACAAGAGTCAAGTTGCAACTTTAAGACCAACCAAGTTTTATTTAGAATGTAAGCTTTCTTGTGCTCTCTAAGCACACTTCATCAGACGAGGGGATCAGGTATTGTCTGATGAAGTGTGCTTAGAGAGCACACGAAAGCTTGCGTTCTAAAGAAAACTTGGTTGGTCTTAAAGGTGACACTTGACTCCTGCTTTGTTCAACTGCTTCAGACCAACACGGCTGCCCTCTTGGATCTATCTATAGGACAGAAAGTCAGTGATGTCTGAAAAATCCTTCCAGTCAAGTCTGTCCTGTTTCTATAGTGACTTAGGTGGCCAGTTCTGGGTGGAAGAAAACCTGGTCATTGGGGGGAAATGGAGCCTGAGCAGGGTAGGGTTTGGGGAGGGGACAGACTTTGGCACCCTCCAAAGCAGTGGTAGAGCATCTGTTTGCTCAGCAGAAGGTCCCAGGTTCAATCCCCGGCATCTCCAATTAAAATGGTTCCAGGCAGGTAGGCGTGAAAAACCTCAGCTTGAGACCCTGAAGAGCCACTGCTGGTTAGGGGAGGGACGGTGGCTCAGTTGGCAGAGCATCTGCTTGGTAAGCAGAAGGTCCCAGGTTCAATCCCCGGAATCTCCAACTAAAAAGGGTCCAGGCAAGTAGGCATGAAAAGCCTCAGCTTGAGACCCTTGTGCCCCTTGAAAGCCAGTGCCCTAGACGATCACCTATTTTGCCTAGCGGCAGGGCTGGTCCTGCCAGCTCCTGCTATAGTTTCTGATCTGCATCTCATTTTCAAAGCTAGACTGTCCCGGTAGACAGAAGCTTCAGCTTAAATGATTTTTGCTGTACCCATTGTCCCAGAGTTTGCCTTTTCAAAAGTGGTAGTCAGTCATCACCACCTCCTGAGTGAAGATATTGTCAAGATGAATTGAAAACAAATCAGCCAGTATCATAATGCCCCTGTATAAATCGATGGTGCGGTCTCCTTTGGAATACTGTGTGCAGTTCTGGTCGCCGCACCTCAAAAAGGATATTATAGCATTGGGGAAAGTGCAGGAAAAGAGCAACTAGAATGATTACAGGTTTCGAACACTTTCCCTATGAAGAAAGGTTAAAACGCTTGGGGCTCTTTAGCTTGGAGAAATGTCGACTGCGGGGTGACATGATAGAGGTTTACAAGATCATGCATGGGATGGAGAAAGCAGAGAAAGAAGTACTTTTCTCCCTTTCTCACAATACAAGAACTCGTGTGCATTCAATGAAGTTGCTGAGCAGTCGGGATAGAATGGATAAAAGGAGGTACTTCTTCACCCAAAGGGTGATTAACATGTGGAATTCACTGCCACAGGAGGTGGTGGTGGCTATAAGCACAGCTTCAAGAGGGGATTAGATAAAAATATGGAGCAGAGGTCCATCAGTGGCTATTAGCCACAGTGTGTGTGTGTGCGTATATATATAAATTTTTGGCCACTGTGTGATACAGAGTGTTGGACTGGATGGGCCATTGGCCTGATCCAACATGGCTTCTTTTATGTTCTTATGTTCTTAACTGCAAATCATTTAATTTTTTTTTAAAAATGAAAGGCAAAGGGGCTCAAAACAGTTATTTACAAGTATAATTCTTCCCCTTGGGTAAGAATGTTCAAGAAACCTTAAAACCGCCGAACCAAACTGGGAGAAGCAACATTTTGCAACTGAACTTAATTACGCAGCTTTGCAGTTACATCAGTCAAGAATTCCACACCCAAGGGGCACAGGGAGAGGGCTTCCTTCCATTTGCAACCGCGAAGCCAAACACGAAAGGGGGACTCTTTGGTTCAGAAGTTCTCCAACGTCAGCGACCCGAGGACCCCAGCTTTGGGACACTCTTATTTATTGTCTGTATCTTAAACATTGCAATCTTTTTGGAGTTCTATGGCTGCGGCTGTGTAGATGTGGCATTCCATAAACGAGAGGTCTGTGTCATCAAAAGAACAGAACGAAACTTCGGTCGCTCTCCGGTGGGACCTTTAAAAATGTGCAATGCCAGGAAAGAGTTCAAAAAAATTGTTCGGTTCCAGGGGGCGGGAAAAATGCGGTTGCAAAGAAATATTTGTGCAGTCCAGAATTCAAGTCTCTGGCAGCAAAGCTGTCATCCTCCCACTACGGAAGCTTTTTCTCGCAAGAATGCACACACGCTCACATGGAAAATGCTCCAGCAGGTGGGAGGAGTCTGCCATGCATACAAATTACAATCACTTGCCACTATTAGGGTTGCCAATCTCCAGGTGGGTCCAGGGGATCCCCCAGTTTGGAGGCCCTCTCCCTGCTTCAGGTTCATCAGAAAGTGTGTGTGTGTGGGGGGGGATGTCTGCTGGACATTCCATTATTCCCTATGGAGACTGATTCACACAGGGTATAATGGAGAATTGATCTGGGGGTATCTGGGGGGGCTGTTTTTTGAGGTAGAGGCACCACATTTGCAGCATAGAATCCAGTGCCTCTCCTCAAAACACCCTCCAAGTTTCAAAAAGATTGGACCAGGGGGCCAATTTCTATGAGCCCTGAAAGAAAGTGCTCCTATCCTTCATTATTTCCAATAGAGGGAAGGCATTTAAAAGGTGCCCTTTAAATGTGATGGCCAGAACTTCCTTTGGAGTTCAATTGTGCTTGTCACAACCTTGCTCCTGGCTCCACCCCCAAAGTCTCCTGGCTCCACCCTTAATGTCTCCTGGCACCACCCCCAAAGTCCCCAGATATTTCTTGAATTCGACCTGGTAACCCAAATCACTATAAAGTACCCTGTTTTCCTCTAAACTTTAGACTCTAAAGAAACACCAGTCTCTAGTTCACAAAAAAATTTCCTTTAGAGTCTAAAGAAATACACCAGTCTCTAGTTCACAAAAGGTTTTCCTCTAAACTTTAGAGTCTAAAGACACACACTAGCCTCTAGTTCACAAAAAAATTTCCTCTAAACTTTAGAGTCTAAAGAAACACACCAGTCTCTAGTTCACAAAAGGTTTTCCTCTAAACTTTAGAGTCTAAAGAAACACACCAGTCTCTAGTTCACAAAAGGTTTTCCTCTAAACTTTAGAGTCTAAAGACACACACTAGCCTCTAGTTCACAAAAAAATTTCCTCTAAACTTTAGAGTCTAAAGAAACACACCAGTCTCTAGTTCACAAAAGGTTTTCCTCTAAACTTTAGAGTCTAAAGAAACACACCAGTCTCTAGTTCACAAAAGGTTTTCCTCTAAACTTTAGAGTCTAAAGACACACACTAGCCTCTAGTTCACAAAAAAATTTCCTCTAAACTTTAGAGTCTAAAGAAACACACCAGTCTCTAGTCCACAAAAAGTTTTCCTCTAAACTTTAGAGTCTAAAGAAACACACCAGCCTCTAGTTCACAAAATGTTTTCCTCTAAACTTTAGAGTCTAAAGAAACACACCAGTCTCTAGTTCACAAAAGGTTTTCCTCTAAACTTTAGTCTAAAGAAACACACCAGTTTCTAGCTCACAAAAATTTTTCCTCTAAACTTTAGAGTCTAAAGAAATACACGAGCCTCTAGTTCACAAAAGGTTTTCCTCTAAACTTTAGAGTCTAAAGAAATACACCAGCCTCTAGATCACAAAAGGTTTTCCTCTAAACTTTAGAGTCTAAAGAAGCACACCAGTCTCTAGTTCAGAAAAGTATCTTCTTCAATAAATCTGACAGCTATCATACGATGGGAGCTTTGACTCCTGAATGCTTCCTCCTTAGAAAGCTTTGCCAGTACCTAAGGTGTTTTTGGACTCAAATCTCATTCTTGGAGTTACCACCTATGCTTTGGGAAATCCTGGAGATTTAGGAGCAGAGCCTGAAGAGAGTGGAGATCGGGTTTAGTCTACCCTCCAAAGCGGCCGTTTTCATCAGGGGAAAATAATCAAATCACCGGTGAACAATAAATATTCACACTTTCATTGTATGCATGCTATTGATTTAGTGCAAATATAAGACAAAATGAAGAACAAAGGAACAATAAGGTGTTTGTATGCCCCCAATTCACACGCTGGTACCGGTTATTTATATTGTATTTTCATCAGGGGAGCTTATCTCTATAGTCTGCAGATCAGCTGTAATTCAAGGAGAACTCCAGGCGCTGCCTGGAGGTTGTGCAACCAGAGAGTCACAGAAAATGGAGCTGGGGATCGAAGCCTCCATGAAAACCAGCTTCACAAATTATACACCCAATGCAATGTTCTATGAATAGTAGAGCATTTCTCTTTAGAAAAAACATGCATATAGTTATAAATAAGAACGTCTGTTGCACCCATGCCCAAAGTCTTTCAACAAACAATGCAACTTCTCCAAGGAACAGGATCGGGAGGCACCTTCAAGAGGTGTGTGTTCTCAAAAGAGTCCAGAGCTCAGTGGTAGAGCATCTGCTTGGTAAGCAGGAGGTCCCAGGTTCAATCCCTGGCATCTCCACAAAAAGGGTCCAGGCAAAGAGTTGTGAAAAGCCTCAGCTTGAGACCCTGGAGAGCCGCTGCCAGTCTGAGCAGACAATACTGACTTTGATGGACCCAGGAGGGTCTGATTTAGTAGAAGGCAGCTTCATATGTCCATGTCCATATGTCCAAATATGAAATATTTCCACCACAACTTGGCAATGTTAAGTATGCAACGAGGTCATAAGAATATAAGAGAAGCCATGTTGGATGAGGCCAATGGCCCATCCAGTCCTACACTCTGTGTCACATAAGAACATAAGAGAAGCCATGTTGGATCAGGCCAATGGCTAGGCTTCCCCTGCCCCCCCTCCGCCCTGGCGGGGGACTTCTGATTTGCAGCCTCCTCCCCCGCTCTCCAAAAATCCGGAAGCTGGTGGGGGGGGAGAACATGTGTGTAGGCATCATGTAGTTGTAGAGCTCCTGCAGGTTTAGAAACCTGCAAACTGATCCGTTTGTAAAATGTGTGCCTTTAAGGCTGTGCAGGAAACAGGAAGGGCTTCATTGGAAAGGGTCAGTAACAGTTTCCATGGAGAATGGCCCCTCCCTTTCTTTTGCTTTCTTTTTCACAGCAAGGAAAGTTCTGCAGGAAGAAGATCTAGTAAGTATTTGTGTGTGAGAGAGAGGGAGGGGGCAGGGGATTCCCTGGTTTGGAGGCCCTCCCCCCCTTTAGAAAGCGTGGGGGGAGGGAAATGTCTACTGGGCACTCTATTATTCCCTATGGAGAACGATTCCCATAGGGAATAATAGGGAATTGATCCGTGGGTATTGGGGGCTCTGGGGGGCTCTTTTTTGAGGTAGAGGCACCAAATTTTTAGTATAGCATCTAGTGCTTCTCCCCAAAATACCCCCCAAGTTTCAAAATGATTGGACCAGGGGGTCCAATTCTACGAGCCCCCCCAAAAGGTGCCCCTATCCTTAATTATTTCCTATGGAAGAAAGGCATTTAAAAAGGTGTGCTGTCCCTTTAAATGTGATGGCCAGAACTACCTTGGAGTTCAATTATGCTTGTCACACCTTTGTTCCTGGCTCCACCCCCAATGTCTCCTGGCTCCACCTCCAAAGTCTCCTGGCTCCGCCCCCAAAATCCCCAGATTTTTCTTTAATTGGACTTGGCAACCCTACCAATGGCCCATCCAGTCCAACACTCTGTGTCACAGAAGAACATAAGAGAAGCCTTGTTGGATCAGGCCAATGGCCCATCCAGTCCAACACTCTGTGTCACGGAAGAACATAAGAGAAGCCATGTTCGATCATGCAGTGGCCCATCCAGTCCAACACTCTGTGTCACAGAAGAACATAAGAGAAGCCTTGTTGGATCAGGCCAATGGCCCATCCAATCCAACACTCTGTGTCACAGAAGAACATAAGAAAAGCCATGGTGGATCAGGCCAATGGCCCATCCAGTCCAACACTCTATGTTACACAGGGGCCAAAAAAACCAAGTCCCATCAGGAGGTCCACCAGTGGGACTAGAAGCCCTCCCACTGTGTCCCTCCCTAAGCACAAGAATACGGAGCATCACTTGCCCCAGAAAGTTCCAACAATACGCTGTGGCTAATAGCCACTGATGGACCTCTGCTCCATATGCTTATCCAATTCTCTCTTGAAGCTGTAAGGTCATACTTGAACCCTCATTTCACTTCTGCTTTGACGAGCACTTCAAAATAAGCAACATCTCAGGCACCAGTCTTCGGAGAAAGCTATCTCTAACAGTTCTACTACAGACCGACACAGTAACCCACTTAAAACTGCTTCAATGGATTTATTTGCCTTGAAGGTGCCACAAGATTTCCTCCTTCATTTTTCTGCAACAGACAAGACCAGACAAGGACTGCAGCCAGGTAATTCATCTCTGCCGGAAAGAGGGGAATCCAATAGGGTTGCCAATCTCCAGGTGGGGGCAGGGGATCCCCCAGTTTGGAGGCCCACCCCCCACTTCAGGGTCGTCAGAAAGTGGGGGGAGGGGAGGGAAATGTCTGCTGGGAACTCTATTATTCCCTATGGAGATTTATTCCCATAGAGAATCATGGAGAATTGATCCGCGGGTATCTGGGGCTCTGGGAGGGCTGTTTTTTGGGGTAGAGGCACCAAAATTTCAGTATAGCATCTCGTGCCACTCCCCAAAATACCCCCAAAGTTTCAAAAAGATTGGACCAGGGGGGGTCCAATTCTATGAGCCCCAAAAGAAGGTGCCCCTATCCTTCATTATTTCCTATGGAAGGAAGGAATTGAAAAGGTGTGCCGTCCCTTTAAATGTGATGGCCAGAACTCCCTTCGGAGTTCAATTATGCTTGTCACAGCCTTGATCTTGGCTCCACCCCTAATGTCTCCTGGCTCCACCCCCAAAGTGCCCAGATATCTCTTGAATTGGACTTGGCAACCCTAGAATCCAACCGTGGCTGAACACACAGAGGTCTCTGTGCCTGGGCTTGCATAAACCTCACTTGACTTTCCGCGCACAGTTACGGGTGTGATGAGCCAATAAACAACTGCTACCGTTTGGCAGCTTAGTAGCACCTGGATTACAATTTATCCAAACGAACAATCTTTTGGAAAGAACATACCTTGAAGGAATGGGCATTTCTGCCCTTCTTGGTTGTCTCATCAGAATGCTAACATGGCTTTCATTGTGCCATCCCAGTGCACATATCTGTGTTAATTTTGGAGAAACGATGCTGGTCAGGGCTTTTTTTGTAGCAGGGACGCCTTTACATATTAGGCCACACACCCCTGATGTAACCAATCCTCCAAGAGTTCACAGTAGGCCCTGTACGAAGAGCCCTTGGAGGATTGGTTGCATCATGGAGGTGTGGCCTAATATGCAAAGGAGTCCCTGCTACAAAAAAAAAAGCCCTGATGCTGGCTAATGGGGATGCCAATTCCCAGTTTGGAAATACCTGGAGATTTGGGGGTGCAGTAGGCTTGCCAATCCCCAGGTCCCAGCGGGGGTTCTTCCACTTTCCCAGGCTCCTTCCTGCCCCCAGTCAGCTGGCCGGAAGGGGGAAGCCCCGCCCCCAGAGGACCATGTGCCTTTCCACCTCCGGAGGCTTCAGTCTCCGATTTAAAGGCTTCCTCTTGGGATGCGGTGTCTGTGTTACTTTGAAGAAGTTGGCAGCAACTCATGAGTAGAGAGGCCAATCCCTCACTTCAGAGTTGCCAGAAAGGGGGGTGGGGAGGGAAACATCTGCTGAGCACTTCATTATTCCCTATGTTGAGATCAATTCTCATAGAGTATAATGGGGAATTGATCTGGAGGTTTTCGGGGGCTCTGGGGGAGCTGTTTTTTGAGATAGAAGCACTAAATTTTCATTATAATATCTAGTGCCTCTCCCCAAAGTACCTCCCAAGTTTCAAAACGATTGGACCAGGAAGTCCAATTCTATGAGCCCCAAAAGAAGGTGCCCCTATCCTTCATTATTTCCTATGGAAGGAAGACATTTAAAAAGGTGTGCTGTCCCTTTAAAAGTGATGGCCAGAACTCCCTTTGGAGTTCAATTATGCTTGTCACACCCTTGTTCCTGGCTCCGCCCCCAATGTCTCCTGGCTCCACCCCCAAAGTCTCCTGGCTCCACCCCCAAAGCCCCAGATATTTCTTGAATTGGACTTGGCAACCCTCAAATCTATTGGTCAGTGATATGTTATACTCCACATATTTAGCCCAGGTCTCATATATCAAAGTCCAATCATTTATCTGTTCTATCACACTGGCTTCAGAGCAAATGGTACTACCAGCACTCTGCCTGTGTCTTTTCTTGACCTGGCTGAATACTCAAAGCAAAACAGTGCCAAACACCCAGGGGCAGAGTTGGGTACACACCTATGGTTACCAGCCTCCAGGTGGGGTTTGCAGATCTCCTGGAATAACTTCTGGATCAGTTCCCCTGGAGAAAATGATTGCTTTTGAAATGCAGACCCTACGGCATTATACCCCATTGGGATTTCTCCCCTCCCCACCCCACCCCCTCAGGGTCCACCTCCAAAATCTCCAGGAATGTCCCAACCCAAAGTTGGCAATATTAGAGTTGGCAGCTTGTAGAGATTGGGAGTGGAGCCTTTTGGGGGGAAGGTTTTGGGGAAGGACTTCAATGAGGTATAAATGCCAGAGAGCCCACCCGCCAAAGCAGCCGTTTTCTCCAGGTGAACTAATTGCTATTGCCTGGAGATCAGTTATAATCCCAGGAGATCTCCAGGCACCACCTGGAAGATGGCAACCCTACTGGGTTCTCAAATCTCATATGCTAATGGGCTATTAAACTAACTAGCAATGCATTGTAATTCACTCCCCCCCCCCCATTACCTTCTTGTTCCCCTTTTTCTGCTCAGAAAGAGCAATCTCATGTAAACTAAACCGAGGGTATGTACGGGGATTTTTTTGGGTAAAAAATAAAAGCCCAGCAGGAACTCATTTGCATATTAAGTCACACCCCCTTATGCCAAGCAAGCTGGAACTGCATTCCTGTGTATTTCTGCTTTTTCCTTTTTTTAAGCCTTGGGTTTATATTTTGTATACGTTAAATTTTGCTAACTGAACGACGTATGCATTTTTCCTCCCTGGAGATGTTCCGAATTACTAGAGGTTATTCAATAAATAGATTGACCAACTGGCCCTTTCCCAGTTACAGGCTTAGGAGAATTCAAAGGAAAGAAATCTCTCTTGCCCTTTCTGCGCTCGTAATCCTAGACGGTTCTTGAGAACAATAGCGGGAAAGGCGCTTTCAAGGAAACAGCGATAAAAGGGCCTCGCATTCGCAGCCTCAGATAATACTCCTGGCCCTTTCGACTTCCACCTGCTTTCTTAATCAGTTTCCTCTCCTGGGAACTGAACCCTGCCAAATCCCTCTTGGTTCCTGTAAGTGAACCCCTCCTCCTTATACACAAGAGAATGGCTTTCACCCAGAGAGGCCCCTTAAAGAACAAGAATTTAGCACACACCTGCTCTTTCCCCTCTTTCTTAGCTGAGAACAGCCGGTAGTGTTTGGAGTGGAGATTCTTTGTAAAGCTTACTTGAGGCTTGGTGGGGGCAGCTGGCCAGTTCATCTCTGCTGGAAAGAGGGGGTTCGAAACCCTGGCTGAACCCATGGAGATCTCTGTGCCTAGTCTGCATGCATGGCACTTGATTTCTCGAGCGCAATTATTGGTGTGATGGGCCAGGAAAAAACTGCTACCATTTTGCAATAAAAAAAAGGCTCTCGTGAGTCCTTAAAAGAGGATGCCCACTGCATCTCTGCATGATTTACTGGCCTGGCCATCTTCCAGTCCGGTTTTATTGCATCTTTGCAGTGGTCAGGATTGGATCATTCAATCATTCTGCAATTGAATAGATTTACGCACACACACACACTCCAAGAAGTTGACCATTGTGTCGCTGCAAGATTTACTGCCCTGGTCTTTTGCTGGGTGAGAGGTTTTCATATACCTCACTCTATTCATTCATAATGCAGAACTAGCACACCCTCTAAGGACCCTGCCCGTTGTATCTCTGTATGCCCCTTTTTCATCCACTTCTGCCAGAGAAGGTGATTCTGACGGCATTCCTGCGTTGGGTGTGCTTGACTCCTGGCTGTATCCGTCACTGCTCCGTACTTGCTTGCTTCCAACCAGGAGGCGTGGCTGAATTTTGCAGAGATCGCAAACTGCCTCATCTGGGAGTGTAACGTTGGAGTCCGGTAGCACCTTTAAGACCAACAAGAGTTTTATTCACAATGTAAGCTCACATTGTGAACATAACTTGGTTGGTCTTAAAGGTGTTACTGGATTCCAACTCTGTTCCATTGCTTCAGGCCAACACAGCTGCCCGCCTGGATCTATCTGGCAGTGTGTAATTCTTGCTCTTTCTTCCTCTAAAAGTAACCCCCTCTTCAGCAAGTCTCTGCAAAGAGTGCCCCTTTGGCAAAGAGAGGTTTAGAAAGCTCTAAACCAAGGGTGTTGAACATGCAGCCTGGGCGCTGAATCAGGCCCCCGGAGGGGTCCTATCAGGCCCCTAAGCAACTGGCTGCCATCTGCTTCCTTCTCCTTCTCTCTTGCTTCCTTCTGCATCACAGCTATCTTTGCCAGGCTTCCTCAATCGCACAGGAGCTACAGAGCAAAGCCTCTATTTCCTCCATTGGCTGAGGCTCCTCCCTTGGGGAGGAATGGGGGGATCAAAGCTTACTTTGCCAGGCTCTCTCAATCACACAGTAGAGCTATTCCAAGCCTGCTTCCTTCTATTGGCTGAGGCTCCTCCCTTGGGGAGGAAGGGGGGAAGCAAAGCTTGCTTTGCCAGGCTCTCTCAATCACACAGCAGAGCTACTGAGCCAAGTCTGCTTCCTCCTATTGGCTGAGGCTCCTCCCTTGGAGAGGAAGGGGGGGAAGCAAAGCTTACTTTGCTAGGCTCTCTCAATCACACAGCAGAGCTACTCCAAGCCTGCTTCCTTCTATTGGCTGAGGCTCCTCCCTTGGGGAGGAAGGGGGGGAAGCAAAGCTTGCTTTGCCAGGCTCTCTCAATCACACAGCAGAGCTACTGAGCCAAGTCTGCTTCCTTCTATTGGCTGAGGCTCCTCCCTTGGGGAGGAAGGGGGGAAGCAAAGCTTGCTTTGCCAGGCTCTCTTACTCACACAGCAGAGCTACTGAGCCAAGCCTGCTTCCTTCTATTGGCTAAGGCTCCTCCCCCTCCTGGTCCCCTGAGGAAGGAAGGAAAGAGCCAGAGCTTCCTTTGCCCAGTTCCCTGGATCCCATGGGAGAAATACAAAGACAGCACCTTGAAGACCAACAAGTGCTAATGTTTTAACCATGTTTTAAGTTGTTGTTTTTTTAAAATAAATCTTTAATTATATTTGTCTGTGTCCTTTATAAAGTTTATATCTCTGCTACATCATCTTAAATAGATACACATGTAGCCTGGCACAATATGGACCGTCCTGACAAGGTCTTATTTATGTCTGATCCGGCCCTCATAACAACCCCCCCCCTGCTCTAAACTCTAGTTATTCTTCTTCGCCAACAAAAAGGGTTGAATTTGTATTGTAGTTCCCGTGAGGACAGCTGGAATCCTGACGCTGAAACGAAGTGCAGGAGATAAGGGATTGGAAGGAGGATCTCTGGGCCCATTGGACATCCCATCCCGTCTCTAAAGCAGCAGTCCCCATCCTTTTTGGCATCAGGGACCGCTTTTGTGGAAGACAATTTTTCCAAGAACCGGGGTGGGTAGGGTTTCAGGATGATCCAATTGTGCACTTTATTTCTATCAGTATGGTGTGCGGTCTCTTATCTGGGAGAACCGGGTTTCATTCCCCACTCCTCCACTTGCAGCTGCTGGAATGGCCTTGGGTCAGCCAGAGCTCTTGCAGGAGCGGTCCTTGAAAGGGCAGCTTCTATCTGAGCTCTCTCAGCCCCACCCACCTCACAGGGTGTCTGTTGTGGGGGAGGAAGGGAAAGGAGACTGCGAGCCGCTCTGAGACTCTGAAATTTGGAGTGGAAGGTGGGATATACGTCCAATGTCATCTTATTATTTATTACTCCGTTGTAATATATAATGAAATAATTATACAGCTCACGGCCCAGTTGCTAACAGGCCACGGACCAGTACTGGTCCGTGGCCTGGGGGTTGGGAACTCCTGTTCTTAAGCACCAGAGGGATGACAGAAGTACCGAAGAAACGGAGCCTTGCTAGCTCAGCATGCCCCCCTCCCCCCTTCTCTGCTCAAACAGCCTGAAGGCATCACAGAAGGAGGGAATCAGGTTTGAACAGGCTCTCTTAATCAGCACCTGTACAGAAAGACCTCCAAGAGCCAGAATGCAGGAGGAACTAGGAAAAGCAGGGGGTAGGGTTGCCAAGTCCAATTCAATAAATATCTGGTGACTTTGGGGGTGGAGCCAGGAGACATTGGGGGTGGAGCCAGAAGCAAGGATGTGACAAGCACGATTGAGCTCCAATAGGGTTGACAAGTCCACTTCAAGAAATATCTGGGGGCTTTGGGGGTGGAGCCAGGAGACTTTGGGGGTGGAGCCAGGAGACTTTGGGGGTGAAGCCAGAAGCAAGGGTATGACAAGCATCATTGAACTCCAAAGGGAGTTTTGGCCATCACATTTAAAGGGACAGCACACCTTTTTAAATATCTTCCTTCCATAGGAAATAATGAAGGATAGGGCACCTTCTTTGGGGGCTCACAGAATTGGACCCCCTGGTCCAACCTTTTTGAAACTTGGGGAGCATTTTGGGGAAAGGAACTGGATGCTATACCGAAAATGTGGTGCTTCTACCTCAAACACCAGCCCCACCCCCCAGAGCCCCAGATACCCGTGGATCAATTCTCTATTATTTCCAATGGGAATAAGTCTCCATAGGGAATAATGGAGTGCTCAGCAGACATTTCCCTCCCCTCCCCCTGCTTTTTGATGACCCTGAAGCGGGGGGAGGGCCTCCAATCCGAGGGATCCCCTGCCCCCACCTGGGGATTGGCAACCCTAGCAGGGGGAAGCTATCTTAGGAAACACTTTTAAATCGGTAGACTCTGAAGCAGTCGCGGCGTTACACCGCCGAAGATCGCACTTCAGTTCACGCAGGACTTCTTTTAATAGCCTCGTAAAATAGGCTGACTATTATTCCTCAGGGAAGTTGGGAAAACAGAAATTCCAAGAGGTAGTGTATATATAAAGGACTCAAAGCACGTCACATGCGGTATCTCAGTAATCCTTACAAAAACCCTGAGATGTAAGTCCCCCTAACTGTTATTCCCTGTTTCAAGTTCCAGATCTGAGGTTGGCGGGAGCTTGCCGGAGGCTACCTACTGAGTTTGTCGAAATTCGAATGTGAGACTTCCCTACCTGTGTGGGTTAAAGGCTATCAAGTTGCTTTGGACTTGTGGCGACCCTGTGAATGAATTCCCTCCCAGACGTTCCGTTGTTAACTACCTTGCTCAAGTCTTGCAAATTGAGAGCCATGGCTTCCTTCGTGGAGTCCAACCATCTCCTGTTGAGTCTTCCTTTTTTCCCCGCTGCCTTCTGCTTTTCTGAGCATTATTGTCTTTTCTGGCAACTCGTCTTCTCCTAATGTGAGCCCCAGTTTGATTGTTTTATCTTCTAGGGAGTGTTCAGGCTGGATTTGATCTAGAGCAGGGGTATCAAACATGTGGCCCGAGGGCCAAATCAGGCCCCCGGAGGGCTCCTATCAGGCCCCCGAGCAACTGCCTCTTGTCTACTTCCTTCTCCCTCTCTCTTGCTTCCTTCTGCATCTAAACTTGCTTTGCCAGGCTCTCTCAATCACACAGCAGAGCTTCTGAGCCAAGCCTGCTTCCTTCTATTGGCTAAGGCTCCTCCCCCTCCTGGTCCCCTGAGGAAGGAAGGAAAGAGCCAGAGCTTCCTTGGCTCAGTTCCCTGGATCCCATGGGAGAGATACAAAGAAAGCACCTTTAAAACCAGCAAGTGAAGCACGTTTTATTTTATGTTTAAAAAAAAAAAAATCTTTAGTCATGTTTGTATCCTTTAAAAAGTTTATATCTCTGCTACCTAATCTTGAATAGGCACACGCATGGTCCAACCCAACACGGCCCAACAAGGTCTCATTTCTGTCAGATCTGGCCCTCTTAACACCCCTGAGGAGTTTGACACCCCTGAGGAGTAATCATTATACTATTCTCGTTCTTACTCAGTTCAACCCCCACCGACAGCACAGTGAATCAGGAGCTAAAGCACCAGGCAGACAGATAGACAAAGAACTATCTTAACTGTTCAGCCACCCAGGATCCCATGCCTTCGAAACTGAGCCATTTTATACTTCCCATTTCAAAAGCTCAAGAGGGGACCGTCATCACAAAATGGCACTCTGTACATGCCTCCAGCCATTTTGTCCGGATCGGGCCTCATCCCGTCCCGGATTAGAGCTTTGCCTCTGACACTCAGATCTGATCACAGTAAAGCAAAAGCAGTCTCCTTATGTGTAAGGGCGCTGTAGTCAGTCCATAGTCCTTCGGGGGGAACTGAGCAGTAGCCCCCTCAAGTATATTTTATAAGGAGGGTCTTAGCGGTGAGACCTGATTTCTATGAAGACTTGATTAAGCCCCAGGCTGTGAAAAATGAAATTCAGGCTCATCCTTTGCTAATAAGAGACTGATAAAAACCCAGCCCAATTTGGCAGTTTAGAATCAAGGAATCTTCTTTTATAAAGACAAAGTCCCAGAAACTTTAGCACAGGATAAATTATGAAATCTACCCCCCCCCCCCCTCTTCCATCTGCCCAATACTTACATCATATTTCTCTGTCAGCTTCAGGTGAAGTCCGCGTTTCCAGCGTTTTTGGGGGAAGCCCAAATGTGGGAATAGAAGCAAGACGCATATTGTTGCGGCAAAGGTCTTGGTGCAGAAAAGCTGTTTGCACCCCATTCCGACGGCTAGCGGCTTCTCCTCATGAACAATTGAAATTAGAACTCCAGATCTGAACGTCAAGAGATCCAATTCGCTTCGGCTTTTCCCCAGAGAGAAGAGGAGTCCAAACGGTTGAGTCAGAAAACACCACTCTTGTCTTTATGCAATTATCCTTAACACAAAGGAAGAGAGAGAGAGAGAGGGAAAATCCAAAGCCTTGGGTCTCTTACCAAGATCTGTCTTGGAAGTTTTCTTACTCCAAGTTTGCTCAGATTCTCTGATCCTGCAGCTGTCACGAGCTTGTGCCCTGACTTCCCTGGAAAGATAGATGTAAGATTATTTTTAGACCTTTGTTTCAACATCTGGCACTCCTAGAGAGGCCCATTCAAAGCTAGAGAGAGAGAAAGGATCAGATGACGGGCGGCCTTAATGGGGAAGGGGGGAAGCCGAAAATAAAGGTCTTCTTGGAGAAACAGGCACGGCTGATTCTGGCAAGAAACTCTGTCACGCTTTCCAAGACTATGCTGTGCAGCGTGACAGCTGTTGTATGCTTTCTCCAGTTGCTGCCTTGTGAGGTTTGGGGGCCTTTCTAGGTGCTGTGGGACTCAGAACGTAAGAAGAGATCTACTGGATCATACCAAGAGTCCCTTTGCATTGCAATCTGCTGCAGAGTGGTGCCCTTCTATGCCTACTGACCTCATTTTACATAGGGTTGCATTGTTAATTCAGGCAACAAGGTGTTCTTGGGAAGAAGAAGAAGAAATTGGATTTATATCCTGCCCTATACTCTGAATCTCAGAGTCTCAGAGCAGTCACAGTCTCCTTTACCTTCCCCCTGCCCCCCCCCACACACAACAGACACCCTGTGAGGTAGGTATGACCGCCCTGCACCACTTAAGGCGACATGGCGACCCCAGCCCCTCCTGCCGACTTTATTTCTTCCTTCTGGTTTTACCTCACGGCTACTGAGTAAATCATCACCAGTGGTCTGACCTAGCCTCAGATCGCAAAGCATGGAGGCACACCATCCACCAGGCTGTCTCTTCCTTTGAGAACGCACGCATAGCGGGTCTTGAGGACAAAAGGAGATTGAGGAAGAATCGCACTGCTACAGCACCAACCCCAAATCAGACTTTTCCCTGCAGCCACTGTGGCCGGACCTGCCTGTCCCGCATTGGTCTTGTCAGCCACCAGCGAGCCTGCAGCAGACGTGGACTACTGCACCTTTCTTAAATCTTCGTTCGTGAAGTCAAGCTGAGAAAGAGAGAGAAAGAGACTGAGTAAAGGGGGTGGGTATAATAAGGATTTCTAGTCTCTTCGGGGTTCTCTTTTATTTTCAGATAGTAGGATAACTATGTATGTAGGGGACCACTGCTGATTTGCTGCTGATTCCAAATACTCAGGCACCAGAGAACTTAACAGTTAACCACAGATTTTTATTTACACACAGCCTTCAGCTGGGGGGAACGGGATGTATTTACATAGGCTGTTTTGTATCTTGGATGAATAACAGTTGCTAAACAGTTCAGGCTTTACAATACAGAGGTTCACTGAGGTATCTCAGGGTCGACAGTTCTTATATTTTTCACTCTCCAAACTCTAATTAGGTTGGCCTCTTGGGCTTTATGTGTCTGGTCTCTTGAGTCGACTGGTGTGTCTGCTCCAAGCCCTCCTGACTCCCTCAGACCCACATCTCTCCCTCAGCAACCTTGTTAGTTCTTAAGAGTAGTGTAAATATTTCTGTGACCACTCAGGTCTTTCACTGTGACACTTGATTGTCACTCTCAGCCACCTGGCTGTCTCCACAGAGCTAACAGCGAGCTTCACTTCACCAGAAGTCTCTTCACCGCTCTCTGTATCAGCTCTCTCTTCAGCTCTCCTGCTGACCATATACTGCCCACTTCAACTGTCTCCCTCTGACAGTTGCGGACGGTTGACTCTCCAGCCGTTATCTGTCACTCACTCATCCTGAGAGTTCCGAGCACTCCAGCCCCCGCCCTCAGATCACATGACCCAGACTCCCTGAGTCCTTAGTTTTTCTATTAACCCTTCCAATTCCGTCACAGTAGGTGGGGCTGAAAGAGCTCTTACAGCAGCTGCCCTTTCAAGGACAACTCCTACGAGAGCTATGGCTGACCCAAGGCCACATCAGCAGGTGTATGTTGAAGAATGGGGAATCAGACCCGGTTCTTCCAGATAAGAGTCTGCGCACTTAACCACTACACCAAACTGGCTCTCTTAATCTCTAAGATTAAAAGAAGGGCAAGGGGGCAACAACTATCCCATCATGCCTGCATTCAGTACTATAAGGTATACTGCTTCATGACAGAAGCACAGAAGAACATAAGAGAAGCCGTGTTGGATCAGGCCAACGGCCCATCCAGTTCAACACTCTGTGTCACACAGTGGCCAAAACCCCCAGGTGCCATCAGGAGGTCCATCAGTGTGGCCAGGACACTAGAAGCCCTTCCACTGTTGCCCCCCCCCCAATGTAGCAACCATGGCTAATAGCCTCTGACAAGCCCATCCTTGATTGAATTCTTTAATTTCTTTTTAAAAGAAAGGAATCCCCAGGAGAGAAGCCAGTTAGCCGTCCTGTGTCCACTTCTGGAGAGGGCGGGATAAAAATTTAAGGTAAATAAATAAATACAATATCTTGTGGCAATGAGTTCCTTAAGGTAATGATGTGACATGGGTGAAGAAATAATCCCTAACCTCAGCCTTCAGTCTACTACTTTGCCCTGACCTGATGGCCCAGACTAGCCCAATCTCTCATCCAATCTTGACTTCTAAGGAGGATCAGTCCAGGTTGATACTTGAACAGGAGACCACTATGGAAGACTGGGTTTGCTACTCAGAAAGAGGCAATGGCAAACCACCTCTGTGGGAGCCAGTTTGGTGTAGTGGTTAAGTGTGCGGACTCTTCTCTGGGAGAACCAGGTTTGATCCACCACTCCTCCACTTGCAGCTGCTGGAATGGCCTTAGGTCAGCCAGAGCTCTTGCAGAGGTTGTCCTTGAAAGGGTGGTTGAAAGAGCCAGTATGGTGTAGTGGTTAAGTGCGTGGACTCTTATCTGGGAGAACCGGGTTTGATTCCCCACTCCTCCACTTGCAGCTGCTGGAATAGCCTTGGGTCAGCCATAGCTCTGGCAGAAGTTGTCCTTGAAAGGGCAGCTGCTGTGAGAGCTCTCTCAGCCCCACCCACCACACAGTGTGTCTGTTGTGGGGGAAGAACACAATGGAGATTGTGCGCCGCTCTGAGACTCTGAGATTCAGAGTGGAGGGTGGGATATAAATTCAATATCATGTTCTTCTTCATTTCTGCTACAAAATTTAAAAAAAAAACCCTGCCTTCACCAGCTTGCCAAGGGGACTGAAGTCTTGCTTGGGCAGGCCGGGGAACGCAAGAAGACTCCAGGCTGGCTTACAAGAAGAAGAAGAAGAACTGCAGATTTATACCCCACCCTTCTCCCTGAATCAGAGACTCAGAGCAGCTTACAATCTCCTTTATCTTCTTCCCCCACAACAGACATCCTGTGAGGTGGGTGGGGCTGAGAGAGCTCTGACAGAAACTGCCCTTTCAAGGACAGCTCTGCAAGAGCTATGGCTGACCTAAGGCATCCCAGCAGCTGCAAGTGGGGGACTGGGGAATCAAACCCAGTTCTCCCAGATGAGAGTCCACACACTTCACCACTACACCAAACTGGCTCTCTACAAGAAATGCTTCACCTTGATCTGTCAAGTAAAGGCGTAGCAAAACAAAACAAAGAGTTAGATTCAGATTCATGGTTGTACCGCATGGCTCTGTTCTGCTAGCTAGCTAAGATGTGTCCACCCACAGTAGAGTTGTCAAGTCCTCTGGTACCATAGAGTCTTCTTCCGAAATTGCTAAAGCGTCTAGGAAAACCATAGAGTTTTCCCAGATGCTCCTAGAGCGGTTGGCGTGCTATGCCGCCAGCACAATGATGTCATTTCCAAGTGATGTCATCATGCCAGCAATGTCGGGGGAAGATCCCCCACCTAATGTGGGCCAGCGAGTTGGGAACCTCCAGGGTGGGAGAACCCCCACCTGGCCTGGGAATTTGGCAGCCCTAACCCACAGAAGGAGACTTCCTGTGATATAAGAAAGAGCCCCATGCATCAAGGGAAGGCTCTTTCTGCCCGTGGAATGATATGGAAAGGCTCCATGGTATCCAAACCATTCTTCTGTTTCATCATATGAAAAACTTGAGTTATCTTCTTCAATATTAGGATAATAATAATAATAATAATAATAATAATAATAATAATAATAATAATAATAATAATAATAATAATAATAATAATAATAATAATAATAGATTTTATTTCTACCCCGCCCTCCCCGCCTAGGCGGCTCAGGGCGGATAGTGGTGGTGGTGGTGGAAATGGCCATCAGGTTGCAGCCAATTCAAGTTGGTTGTGCCTTGACTGCAAAAATGGAAATCTCACACAAGTCAGAAAGTTCACCACCCCCATCAGTGAAATGATAATGCAATAGGAATGTGGAAATGCTAGCCGGGATATCCTATTGGGCTGGAAGAAAGGCTAATCACGTTGGCTGGATAACCACCTTATCAGTCACATCTTATCAGAAATGGAAATCTCACACAAGTCAGAAAGTTCACCACCCCCATCAGTGAAATGGAAATCTCACACAAGTCAGAAAGTTCACCACCCCCATCAGTGAAATGATAATGCAATAGGAATGTGGAAATGCTAGCCGGGATATCCTATTGGGCTGGAAGAAAGGCTAATCATGTTGGCTGGATAACAACCTTATCAGTCACATCTTATCAGAAATGGAAATCTCACACAAGTCAGAAAGTTCACCACCCCCATCAGTGAAATGGAAATCTCACACAAGTCAGAAAGTTCACCACCCCCATCAGTGAAATGATAATGCAATAGGAATGTGGAAATGCTAGCCGGGATATCCTATTGGGCTGGAAGAAAGGCTAATCATGTTGGCTGGATAACAACCTTATCAGTCACATCTTATCAGAAATGGAAATCTCACACAAGTCAGAAAGTTCACCACCCCCATCAGTGAAATGGAAATCTCACACAAGTCAGAAAGTTCACCACCCCCATCAGTGAAATGATAATGCAATAGGAATGTGGAAATGCTAACCGGGATATCCTATTTGGCTGGAAGAAAGGCTAATCACGTTGGTTGGATAACCACCTTATCAGTCACCTTATCAGGAGAGCCAGTTTGGTGTAGTGGTTAAGAGTGCGGACTCTTATCTGGGAGAACCGGGTTTGATTCCCCACTCCTCCACTTGCACCTGCTGGCATGGCCTTGGGTCAGCCATAGCTCTGGCAGAGGTTGTCCCTGAAAGGGCAGCTGCTGTGAGAGCCCTCTCCAGCCCCACCCACCTCATAGGGTGTCTGTTGTGGGGGAGGAAGGTAAAGGAGATTGTGAGCCGCTCTGAGACTCTTCGGAGTGGAGGGCGGGATATAAATCCAATATCTTCTTCTTCTTCTTCACATATCAGCCCAGTTGTCTTGCTGCCTCTTCCGCCTCCCCCTGCCCTGCAAAATGAAACTAGACAGTGATGCCGATGAATAGCTATCAAACTGGAAAGTTCTCAGCTGTTCTCAAATGTTGGCAATAATTCTGCCTGCATTAGGAACACTTGCAATCTTGGCTCAGTCAGGCCAAATCGTGACAAGCCGATTTCTGACTGCACTTCTACTCTTGCAAAGCTAATCTTAACTCTCAACAACATTGTTCCGCAAATTGCAATACGGAGGAAAATGGACCACAACAAAGTCAGTTTTAGAAACAAGAGAAGCTGATTGAGAAGAATCAAACCCAGATGTCTTCCCCCCTGAAACGGAAAACTTGGCAGGGCTGCATTTCTCTGAAAGCAAGGAAAGTCATCACCTCTTAAAAAGCTGGTCGGCCTCTCAGCCATCACAGCTGATCTTGGTTTTAATTTAAACAAGTCAATGTAGAAGGGAAGGGAGAAAGGAGGAGGCGGGAAAGGAAAGGGGAAGCGGAATGTTGGCTTTGATTGCCTTATTGATACCCATGCCTTCTGAGTTGCACAGCCTTCCAGAACCTGGGTAAGTGGGTCGTTTATCTTCCCTTTCAAGTGGCATAAAGGCTTGGAGCTTTATTTTAACCCCGAGACTCTTTTACGGAAGCATGTTCTAATTTCCAACTCAATTGCCTGTCTTTCCTCATCAGAGCTAGAAGTCCATCATGCAAAACCCCGTTTGCTTCAATGCTCCAAGCAAACCAAAAATTAAGACCTAGCCACATGACCCTGCACTTGAGATACTTACCATATTTTGAAAAAGCAAAACAGAGGACCTATTTCCCAACTGACGACTTCTAACAAGTGATCGCTTATGACAAATCTCATTTGAAATATCCCTAACCTTCCAGCCCCCAAAGAGGACATTTTCTTCAGGTTTTTTTTAAAGAGCTCAAAAGAGAATGGACACACAAAAAAAGAGGATATGTCCTCTAACAAGAGGTTATTGGGTAACCCTACACTGCACTCATGTTCTTTTTGGGTGAGATCTTCTTCTGACAAGTTGTAAGAACATAAGAGAAGCCATGTTGGATCAAGCCTATGGCCCATCCAGTCCAACACTCTGAGTCACACAGTGGCAAAGAAACCCAGGTGCCATCAGGAGGTCCACAAGTGGGGCCCTCCCACTGTTGCCCCCCCCCACCCCAAGTACCAAGAATACAGAGCATCACTGCCCCAGACAGAGAGTACCCTCTATACCTTGTGGCTAATAGCCACTGATGGACCTCTGCTCCATATGCTTATCCAATCTCCTTTTGAAGTTGTCTGTGCTTTTAACCACCACCACTTCCTGTGGCAGTGAATTCCACGTGTTAATCACCCTTTGGGTGAAGAAGGACTTCCTTTTATCTGTTCTAACCTGACTGCTCAGCAATTTCATTGAGTGCCCACAAGTTCTTGTATTGTGAGAAAAGGAGAAAAGTCCTTCTTTCTCTACCTCCTCTATCCCATGCATAATCTTGTAAACCTCGATCGTGTCACCCCTCAGTCAACATTTCTCCAAGCTAAAGAGCCCCAAGCGTTTTTAACCTTTCTTCATAGGGAAAGTGTTCCAACCCTTTAATCATTCTAGTTGCCCTTTTTCTGGACTTTTTCCAGTGCTATCATATCCTTTTTGAGGTGCAGTGATCGGAATTGTACATAGTACTCTAACTGAGGCCGCACTATCAATTTATACAGGGGCATTGTGATACTGATGACTCCAGATGCAAGATGAGATTCAAAAAGTTTGAGTATATCCAGCAAAATCTCTGCATACCACAACACAGGATACCTCTGGTTGCCACTGAAGAAACTGACTAAAAGACTAATCTGTTGCATTAAGTTGAGCATTGGTTCCAGATATTGAAATAAATGGCGTCAGATGAAGGTTGTCCGAAACAGGCATAGATACCGGAAGCGTGTCACTACACGCCTATTGCTGTTGATACTGCAGGACTATTGTTGTTGAAGAAGTTCACCAGCACTTCTTTGAGCATTTATGTAGAGCTTGGTTCTTTCATTGTGGACTTTATGCATTGCAATTTTTGAATCAGTGACTTATCTGCATTCTACTATTGTAAATTATTGTGTGTATTGCCAAGATGTTGTTTCAATCTATTATTATAGGATATTGAGTCATTGCAAATTTTGTCGCAAAATTAAACGTTGATACTACTATAAATAAAATTATATATATTAGCATCTTGCATTGGTAACTTTGTTCCAGAGAGCCGGAAACAGAAAAAGCAATTAACATGCGCTGATCCAAGTTGTGGAATGTTGTACTGAGGCTCCAGGATAAAACACTGAGAGAAAAAGGCTGATGAAGGTCTGAAACCGTGAGGAATCCCGGGCTGCGGTCCCTTACTCTCTTGGAGACAAGCTGTGCTGGAGATTTGAGGACTCCACCCAAGTTGCTGAACATAAGGGAGAACAGCAGGAAGGCAATTGCCTCTGAGGAACTGTACCTTATTATCTTCAAACAGCAGACAGTGTGGGGGAGTAAAAAGTACTCTTTTTCCAGCTGCGTTTGTATTATGAGCATTTGTGAATTTAGTATCAGGAGTGGTTTATAAATTACTAATGAGGACTACTGCTATGCATCTATTTTGATAACTGTAGGTTGCATATACACTATATTGTGTAAAAGTGCTATTGTTATTCTGGTGTTTTTTCACTTATCATTCACTTACATCGGAACCTGTTGATATTTACCCCGGGAGAAAATGGCTGCTTGGAAGGGTGGGCTCTATGGCATTGGACCATGCTGAGGCCCCTCCCCAAACCCCACCCTCTTCTGGCTCCACCCCCAAAGTCTCCTGGTCAACATAGACCTGGCAACCCTAGCTCTACTCCTGAGTAAATATAACTAGCAGGACGGCTTTCCTACCACTCCATGGTTTCCACTCATTCTTCAGTCAACTGTGTCTTGCATGAATTAGGCCAGATGTATCTCATTAGGTAAGTATTCTTATAAATTTGGAAAGCGCCTGTGCATTTAAATGAGAGGGGAGATTATGAAATGTGATGAAAAGCATTACATTTAACGGAGGAAACCCCTTGGGGAACAGGACTTTTGGCTTTGAAATGCAAGAGCTCAGGGTGGACCAATCGATATTATGGAGTCTCTAGGCTTCTGACCAACACCAACTGGATGTTAAAGTGGGGGGGGGGTTAAAAAGCATAGAGGGGAAGCGGGGAGGGAAGCGTGCTGGACATGATGAAAAATCCCCTCTGCCTGTATATTTACGCAGTCTTCAGACAGAGCATGCAAACTTTAGCACAGGCTGAGTTAAGCGAAAAACTGACCAGAAGGGATAAAACTAACATGTGTCCTTTTATGGCTGTTGTGAATAATCATATCGGTCCTGCCTCCTATCCCAACTGAAGGGGAGAGAATGAATCCATCTCATGGAGTCAAAAGTATTCATAAAAGGAATTAAATGGACTTTTCTAGCATGGAATCTGTTCCTTCTTTGACCATCTGGGAGACATCCTTCACACATGGCTAGGGCAGCTGTCCGTAATAAACGTGGCCAGCACATCGAGAGTTCTTGATATTGGATGTTGAACAGGAGGCTGTCCGATAACAGGAAGACGTTAGCTCAAGTGGGTAGATTAAGCCAGTACTGGCCAGTTAAACAGGGCCTGGTGTATCTCTAACCCAGGGGAGTCAAACTCATTTTGTTATGAGGGCTGGATCTGACATAAATGAGGCCTTGTCAGGCTGGGTCATGTTGGACCAGACCATGTGTGTACCTGCTGAAGATTAGGTAGCAGAGATAGAGACTTCATAAAGGACACAGACAAACACAATTTTTTAAAAAAACAAACAAAATAAAACATGCTTAAAACATTAGCTATGGCGAACCTGGGCAGTATAATCAAAATTAGAGACATCACCCTGCCAACAAAAGTCTGTATAGTCAAAGCGATGGTATTCCCAGTAATACTGTATGGCTGTGAGAGCTGGACCATAAGGAAGGCCAAGCGCAGAAGAATAGATGCTTTTGAGATGTGGTGCTGGAGAAGACTCTTGAGAGTCCCTTGGACTGCAAGAAGATCCAATCAGTCAGTCCTAAGGGAAATCAACCCAGACTGTTCCCTGGAAAGTCAGATGCTGAAGCTGAAGCTTAAATACTTTGGCCACCAAATGAGAAGGAAGCACTCACTGGGGAAGATCCTGATGCTGGGAAAGACAGAAGGCAAAAGAAGAAGGGGATAGCAAAAGAGGAGATGGCTGGACAGCATTACTGATGTAACAAACATGAATTTGAGCAGACTTCGGAGGATGGCGGAAGACAGGAGGGCCTGGCATGACTTTGCCCATGGGGTTGCAAAGAGTCGAACTCGACTGTGCGACTGAACAACAACAAAAAACATTAGCACTTGTTGGTCTTAAAGGTGCTTTCTTTGCATTTCTCCCACGGGATCCAGGGAACTAGGAAGCTCTGGTTCTTTCCTTCCTTCCCCAGGGGACCAGGAGGGGGAGGAGCCTCAACCAATGGAGAAAATCAAGGTTTTGTTCTGTAGCTCCTGTGCGATTGAGCAAGCCTTGCAAAGCAAGCTGAGAGGGAGAAGGAAGCAGACAAGAACCAATTGCTCAGGGGCTTGATAGGAGTCCTCCTGGGTCCTGATTTGGCCCCCGAGTTGCAAGTTTGACACCCCTGAATTAAACTCTTTCTTTCTCTCTCTCTCTCTCTGCCCCTCCCTCCAATAACCCAATCCAAATTAAAGCGCTGCATAACTGCTGCGGCAAGGCTCCACCCCCAAAGTCTTCTGGCTCCACCCCCAAAGTCCCCAGATATTTCTTGTACTGGACCTGGCAACCCTAAATCTGGCACATCTACAGGTGTTCGCTATTATTGTCCAAGATGTGAGTGACATCTAATCTCCAGCCGGCCAGCTGTGAGTGACATCTAATCTCCAATCGGCTCTCAGTGGTAAAGTGTACAGACTGTGGAACTGGTGGTTGCCTACAGACCCCGGGCACAGGAGAGAAATTATGGTAGCCCTACGGGAAGCCAGAGCTGTCTGGAACTGGCAACATTGCATGAAGGGAGACACCGGCTTTTCATCCAGGTTTGTTTGAAGGGCAGCCAAAACTCCAGGGGTCCCATCTAACTAGACCAAGGAATGGCTTTCGGACAGGGCCTAATGAGGAGTTTGCAGCTCATCCGTCTTGATACTGGGAAAGACAGAAGGCAAAAGAAGATGGGGATGGCAAAAGAGGAGACGGCTGCACAGCATTACTGATGTAACAAACACGAATTTGAGCAGACTTCGGAGGATGGTGGAAGACAGGAGGGCCTGGCTTGACTTGGTTCATGGGGTCGCAAAGAGTCGGACTTGACTGTGCGACTGAACAACAACAAAAGGGTGCCAGAAAGTCTAGGGCTGGCCCTGGATGGGGGACCACCATGGAAATTCAGGGTGACTCCACAGAGGAAGGCGATGGCAAGTCACCTCTCTTGCCTTGGAAACTCTATGGGATCGCCATAAATTGGTTGTGTCTTGACAGAACTTTCCACCCATTGTTTGTCCCCAGAAGGACTACATGCTCTACTTCAAGATTGTATATCCAACTTCTAGTCAGACTGAGACATTCTTGAGGGACTCTTTGAGTCCAAGGAAGACTTCTGGGTGAAGGGAAGCATCCTCTTGAGGGCCAGGCATGATTTGAAGATGGAGAAAGCCCGACTCATCTGCCACCTCCTTCCCCCTCTCCTGGGCCTCCCACCCCATTGAAGCAGCCAAGAATTCAGAATGGAAAATTCCAGCAAAAGTAGGACGCGGCTGGAAATTTGTGCTGAAGATCTCTTACTTGCCTATTAAATGCCATTTCTGCATGAGTGTGAGCAGGAAAAAACACTCTGGATATCATTGCATGCACATGATTTTTTTTTTTTAATGTGCACTACTCTATATTGATTCCCCTCTGAGATTAGGAAGGGCTTCAAACACCAGGATCATAATGCTCAGATGGGTTTAGTTAGTATCTCAAAGGCCGGCCTTCACAGATGCCTGCACGCCAGAGATGATAGCTGGGTTTATGAAAAGCGCAGGCTGCAACTGGGGACATGAGAAACAAGACTGCGAATTCCCTGCTAAACCCGTCGGCGGGGAGGGGAGGGGGCCCCAGCCAGACTTCATCAAAACATACATGCATTTTAAATAGCATGTGTCATTAACACATTCCTGGTTCTTTTCTTTCTAAACACTCTAATAGGGTGGGAGTGGTCTTGTTGAAATTGACAAGGAAATTTCTGTTTATTTCTACCATTCATGGATAACCTACCAGAAAGATCAAGGAGGAGGAGGAGGAGAAGAAGAAGAAGAAGAGGAGAAGGAGGAGCAGGAGGAGGAGAAGGAGAAGAAAAGGAGGAGGAGGAGAAGGAGGAGAAGAAGAAGAGGAGGAGAAGGAGCAAAAGAAGAAGAGGAGAAGGAGGAGCAGGAGAAGAAGAGGAGGAGGAGAAGAAGAAGAAGAAGAGGAGGAGGAGCAGGAAGAGAAGGAGAAGAGGAGGAGGAGCAGGAACAGAAGGAGAAGAAGAAGAGGAGGAGGAGGAGAGAAGGAGGAGGAGAAGAGGAGAAGAAGAAAAGAAGGAGGAGGAGAAGAAGAGGAGCAGGAGGAGGAGGAGAGGAGCAGAAGAAGAAGAGAAGGAGGAGCAGGAGGAGGAGAAGAAAAGGAGGAGGATGAGAAGAAGAAGAGGAGGAGCAGGAGGAGAAAGAGGAGCAAGAGGAGGAGGAGCAGAAGAAGAGGAGGAGGAGAAGCAGAAGAAG
>NC_083236.1:63963875-64081782 GCF_032191835.1 Heteronotia binoei | reverse complement strand
GATCAGGCCAATGGCCCATCCAGTCCAACACTCTGTGTCACAGAAGAACATATGAGAAGCCATGTTGGATCAGGCCAATGGCCCATCCAGTCCAACACTCTGTGTCACAGAAGAACATAAGAGAAGCCATGTTGGATCAGGCCAATGGCCCATCCAGTCCAACACTCTGTGTCACAGAAGAACATATGAGAAGCCATGTTGGATCAGGCCAATGGCCCATCCAGTCCAACACTCTGTGTCACAGAAGAACATAAGAGAAGCCATGTTGGATCAGGCCAATGGCCCATCCAGTCCAACACTCTGTGTCACAGAAGAACATAAGAGAAGCCATGTTGGATCAGGCCAATGGCCCATCCAGTCCAACACTCTGTGTCACAGAAGAACATAAGAGAAGCCATGTTGGATCAGGCCAATGGCCCATCCAGTCCAACACTCTGTGTCACAGAAGAACATATGAGAAGCCATGTTGGATCAGGCCAATGGCCCATCCAGTCCAACACTCTGTGTCACAGAAGAACATATGAGAAGCCATGTTGGATCAGGCCAATGGCCCATCCAGTCCAACACTCTGTGTCACAGAAGAACATAAGAGAAGCCATGTTAGATCAGGCCAATGGCCCATCCGGTCCAACACTCTGTGTCACATAAGAACATAAGAGAAGCCATGTTGGATCAGGCCAATGGCCCATCCAGTCCAACACTCTGTGTCACAAAAGAACATAAGAGAAGCCATGTTGGATCAGGCCAATGGTCCATCCAGTCCAACACTCTGTGTCACAGAACAACATATGAGAAGCCATGTTGGATCAGGCCAATGGCCCATCCAGTCCAACACTCTGTGTCACAAAAGAACATAAGAGAAGCCATGTTGGATCAGGCCAATGGCCCATCCAGTCCAACACTCTGTGTCACAGAAGAACATAAAAGAAGCCATGTTGGATCAGGCCAATGGCCCATCCAGTCCAATACTCTGTGTCACACAGTGGCCAAAAAAACCCAAGGTGCCATCAGAAGGTCCATCAGTGGGGCCAGAAAACTAGAAGTCCTCCCACTGTGCCCCCCCACCCCCAGCACCAAGATTACAGAGCATCCCTGCCCCAGAGAGAGAGTTTCAACAATACACTATGGCTAATAGCCACTGATGGACCACCCCTGATCTGTTTTGATTGCTGGGATTTGGTGTGCATCAGAGCAAACCTGGTTGTGCAGACATGCCTTGAAACCAAATTCATCACAGTCTTGGCCAGATTTGAATGCTGGTGTCTTACCCAAGTATTCCTTGTAATATTTAGGCTGTAGGTTCCGCCCATCTGGGGAAAGAAAAGGCACAATGCAATAATTATCTGGTTGGGCAACAGCTGCCTACACTTTTAAATGGCACATTTGCATAAAAGTCATGGCAAATGCTTTGGCATTGGCTTCGGCTGACCATAAAGGTGACATTGCCCAGAAAGAAGACAGGGACAGATATGAGCATGGAGCAGACTAGAGAACCCAAACCCCTGGCTGTATACTCTGTGGAACAGTTATAGAGACACCTAGTGTCAAGAAGGAAGAAGTACATGTGGGATAGGATTGCCAACTCCAGGTTGGGGAATTCCTGGAGATGTTGGGATTAAAAAGAAATTATTGTATTGCAGCGTGTTTAGCAGGGGTGGCCAAATTGTGGCTTGGGAGCCACATGTAGCTCATTCGTACGTATCGTGTGGCTCTCAAAGCCCCTACCACCCTGTCAGCCAGTTTGGAGAAGGCATTTCTCTCTTTAAATCACAACTCCAAGCCAACCCAGCCAGGGAGGAAGCATTTAATGTTAAAGTTGCTTTCTTTGCACCACTCCCTCCTGCCTCCTTCCCCTCCACCTTCCCCACCTTCCCCATCTTCCTTCCTTCCTTCCTTCCTTCCTTCCTTCCTTCCTTCCTTCCTTCCTTCCTTCCTTCCTTCCTTCCTTCCTTCCTTCCTTCCTTCCTTCCTTCCTCCCTCCCTCCCTCGAACATTTGATGTTCATTTCTTGTGGCTCTCAAACATCTGATGATTATTTCGCCACCCCTGGTATGTAGTATAGCCAGGAGATCCTAAGACTATCTGGCAGCCAGAAGTTCTAGCTGTTTTTTGGTGTTATGACCCCGCTTGGTGGCAAGCTAGGCTTGTTTTTAAGGCAAGAGATGGTTCAGAGCTGGTTTGCCATTGCCTGCTTCTGCATTGCACCCCTGGTATTTTTTTTGGAGGTCACCCATCCAAACGCTAGCCGTGGCTGACCCTGCTTAGCTTCCAAGATCTAACGATTTTAGGGGGTGGGGCCTCAGGAGGGGAGGAGCCTCAGCAGGTATAATGCCCCAGAGTCCACCCTCCACAGCAGCCGTTCTCTCCAGGGGAAGTCATCTCTGTTTTCTGGTGATCTGCTGTAATTCTAGGAGATCTCCAGGCCCCTTCCACCTGGAAATTGTCAACTCTAAGAGGAACTGATGCCAGGGCTGGCCGTAGGCTATCTGGCACCCTAGGCTAGGCTAACTTCTGGTGCCTCCCTGCAGTGCACCCAGTCACACGGGGGTGCCTAATTCAGCGCCCCCAGAAGGCTGGCGCTCTAGACAATTGCCTAGTTTGCCTAGCGGCAGGGCCAGCCTTGACTGATGCAAATAGCTTCCTTTGTACTGCGCAGAGAACACTTCTTTAGAGGAGGAACTCTCCAGCATTATACTCTGCTGAGGTCTGTGCCTTTCCTAAACCAGGCCCCAACCCCAAATTTCCAGGAATTTCACAGCCTGGGGTTGGCAACCTTAGACCTTGGACCAAGGTTGAACCCAGACTCAGTCCAAAAAGCAAACTGCTTCCACTCCCCCACCCCTACCCTCCCGCCAGCAGAAGTACCTGGATTTCCCCGTTGCCTGATGCACTGCCCCCTGTTGGGGATGCCCTCGGCGGCATTGCCTGGGTTGATGATGTGGCATTCGTATCCCGTCGGGCAGTGCAGGGGCTCCTCGCCGTCCTCCGTGGTGCTACAGGCCTCGGCTGCAACATAAAGATCACACTGTGGTCCCAAGCATAGCCAGCTTCAAGAGGGGATTGGAGAAAACGTCTGGAGCAGAGGTCCATCAGTGGCTATTAGCCACAGCGTATTGTTGGAACTCTGTCTGGGGCAAGCGATGCTCTGTATTCTGGGTGCTTGGGGGAGGGGCACAGTGTCCTGGCCCCACTGATGGACCTCCTGATGGCACACAGCTTGGGAGTCCCAGTTCCCAGCTGATAGCAAGACATCTCCAGCCAATCACTGCTCTTTCTTGCTGATGCGCTGCTGATTGGCAGGTGGAAACTGAGGCCAACTCCTTTGCCCATTAAGCCACACACACACACCCCTGATGTAGCCAATCCTCTTGGAGCTTACAGTAGGCCCTGTCAGAAGAGCCATGTAAGCTCTTGGAGGATTGGCTACATCAGGGGTTTGTGGTCTAATAGGCAAAAGAGTTCCTGCCTGGAACCCCTGTGCTCCTTCTCCTAAACCCGTCTTTCGGCCACTGGACTGCCAGACCTCTCTCACTGCCTAACCACTAACCACCCTGGCTGCCCTTGGGGTGGCCAACGGTAGCTCTCCAGATGTTTTTTTGCCTACTACTCCCATCACCCCCAGCCACGCATGGCTGATGGCTGGGACTGATGGGAATTGTAGGCGAAAAACATCTGGAGAGCTACTGTTGGCCACCCCTGCCCTATATAGTGCCAGTTACTAGCTTTCTTGGACCTTCCAAAGGATTTGCGTGTTGTTCTGACTGCAACGTACCTTGTAAAACTTCTTCTGGTCCATCAAGTAACCAGCCGTTTCCACCCAGCCAGCGTGGTTTGGGCTGTACCAGCCAATCCAAAACTGCAAAGAAACCACAGAAAGGATGAACAAAGGCTAGGGTTTTGAAGTCTGACTCAGGCAATAGCTGGGGACTTTGGGGGTGGAGCCAGGAGCAAGGGTGTGACAAGCACAATTCAACTCCGAATAAGCGAGGAGAGGATAAGATTGAAGGAATTAAGGAAAGGTGGTATAAATATATAGGATGGGTAAAAAACAGGAGGGGGCAATAATGAAAGAAGGCTCAGGCTCCGAAGGGTGTGCAGGGGGTTGCAAATATAAATGGGTTCTGTAATGGTCAATTTGGGAGGGGTGGGAGGAGGGAGGGGGGGAGGGAGGGAACTGATGGATCTGTAATATGAATGTACGATATTGTAGGAATGTAAGATGGAGAAATAGCATGAGTTATAATACAAAATAATATATATATATATTTTAAAAAAATTCAACTCTGTGTCCTTTTAAAAGTTTCCTGGCATTACATTTTATGACACACACATGGCCCAGCCCAACAAGGTGTCATTTATGTCAGATCCGGCCCTCCTAACAAATGTGCTTTGCCTCTGCTACTTTGCCAGTGCTACGTTGTACCACTTGTTGAAATGAGGATTCTCTCTCTCTCTCTCTCTCTCTCCGTCCGTCCGTCCCGTCCGTCCGTCCGTCCGTCTATCTATCTATCTATCTATCTATCTATCTATCTATCTATCTATCTATCTATCTATCTATCTATCTATCTATCTATCTATCTATCTATCTATCTATCTATCTATCTATCCGTCTATCCGTCTGTCTGTCTGTCTATCTATCATCTATCTCTTTCTCATTCTATCTATCTACTCTCTTTCTCATTCTATCTATCTATCTATCTATCTATCTATCTATCTATCTATCTATCTATCTATCTATCATCTATCTCTTTCTCATTCTATCTATCTATCATCTATCTCTTTCTCATTCTATCTATCTACTCTCTTTCTCATTCTATCTATCTATCTATCATCTATCTATCATCTATCTCTTTCTCATTCTATCTATCTATCTATCTATCTATCTATCTATCTATCTATCATCTATCTCTTTCTCGTTCTATCTATCTATCTATCTATCTATCTATCTATCTATCTATCATCTATCTCTTTCTCATTCTATCTATCTATCTATCTATCTATCATCTATCTCTTTCTCATTCTATCTATCTATCTATCTATCTATCTATCTATCTATCTATCTATCATCTATCTCTTTCTCATTCTATCTATCTATCTATCTATCTATCTATCTATCTATCCGTCTGTCTGTCTATCTATCATCTATCTCTTTCTCATTCTATCTATCTATCTATCTATCTATCTATCTATCTATCTATCTATCTATCTATCCGTCTATCCGTCTGTCTGTCTGTCTATCTATCATCTATCTCTTTCTCATTCTATCTATCTATCTATCTATCTATCTATCTATCTATCTATCTATCTATCTATCTATCTATCTATCTGTCATCTATCTCTTTCTTATTCTATCTATCTATCTATCTATCTATCTATCTATCTATCTATCTATCTATCTATCTATCTATCTATCATCTATCTATCTATCTATCTATCTATCTATCTATCTATCTATCTATCTATCTATCTATCTATCTATCTATCTGTCTATCGGCATCAGAAAATTCTTTTTTTAGCCATCTGGCTGGTTCTACAGTCTTCATTCCTGCCCACTGAATGTCCGGTCCTGCCGACTGCAGTGACTCGGTCTGTGTAATCCGCCTTGAGTCCAGGTGAGAAAGGCAGAGTATAGGTAACATATATAGAATAAATAAAATAAACACAAATGTTTTTTAATGGCAACGGCAATGTTGATGGTGATAACAACAACCTGGGGGTGGCGGCACGGAGTCTAAGCAGGCGTAGATGCATCCGTTGTAGCAGCAACGTTTGTGCCTTTCGCACTCGGAATCGGAACGACATCCGGGCACCTCACACGCCCGGTCTGGAAGAGTTTGCGGTGGAGGCGGACAGCGATCGTTCTTCTGGTAGGGTGCACCATGAGAATGAAGGGGATACTCGTAGTCCTTGAAAAATTGAAAGCGGGTTTAGTCTGGACAACTATGTCCCCCCAAAAACATATTGCACAGTGTTTTCTAGTGAACCAGGCCTCAGATTCATCAGGAGCTCACCGGAGCGCAACTCCTGAACCTTTCTGAGGGTTCCCCTTGAATAGGAGGTGCAGCTGCATAACACTCCCTGGATTAGGAGAGCAGGCAGCCGCCAGCCACCAGGGGCTTTGCCATGCAGCCCTCATTAACCCCTGGAGAAGTCCACACCACCCTTTCTCCACTTCTTATGATTTTGGGTGGTAGGTGGCTTGCTGGCCTTTTGACTGGGGGGGCGGGGTGGGCAGGAGAACCCCAGGTGAGTGAAGCCTGCTTGGGCTGTCTGGATCTCTAGCCAGCCCAAGCAGGCCTCACTCATCTGGGGCTCTCCTTTCTTGTATTGGGTTGCTTTTGGCTGGTGGGGCATATGCTAATGAGCTCTGCCACCTATTTTTCTGCACAATGACCCCCGAGCGGAACTAAATCAAGATGGGTAGCCCTGTTAGTCCGTCCGTAGCAGTAAAAAAAAGGAAGCGTCTAAGAGCACCTGAAAGACTCACAAAACGGGTGGCAGGGGAGGAACTTTCGTGATGTATCTAAAGAAGCGAGCCATGACTCACAAAAGCTTATCCCCTGCCCAGGGCTTTTCTTGTAGGAAAAGCCCAGCAGGAACTCCTTTGCATATTAGGCCACACCCCTGACGGCACCATAGTTCCACACAGCAGGGACTCATTTGCATATTAGGACACACCCCTGGTGCCAAGCCAGCTGGAACTGCGTTCCTGTATGTTCCTGCTCAAAGGAAGCCCTGCCATAAATTTTGTTAGTCTTTGAGATGCCCCTGCACTCTTGCTCTAAATTCCTCAAGGAGCCTGTCACTTGTCACACACCCCTCTAGGACGACAACTTTCCTTACAAAGCTAGATTTTTGCAGCTTGTGGCACATTTGACTATATCGCTTTAACTTTCCACCCCCCCCTTCAGGAATGCTTTTTTTTAATTACCTCCCCCCCTTTATTTTAAATAAATGCCGTTAAGCATAAGCATCCCAAATCCAGTATTTCACATTATTTAAAAAAAACCCCACAAACTCCTAAATCTGATAACACCAATAAGGAGGAATATTGGTCAACTTTGCAAGTGAAACATTTTGGGGAAACGAAGCTAACCGCCTGCTCAGATTTGGAGCATTCTCTGCAAAACCCGGAAGATCCAGCAGATGGCATCCGTTGGCAACAATATGCAGCCAGATCAATTTAGGGACCAACTTAGTTTTGTTCAGAACGTCAGCTTTCGTGGACCTCATTCCTCGTCTGAAGAAGTGGGCATGCACACCACAGCTGACATTCTAAATAAAACTTGGTTGAGCTTAAAGGTGCTCCTTGACTCGTGCTTTGTTCAACTGCTTCAGACCAACATGGCTGCCCGCTTGGATCAATCTAGGGCCCATTCATAAAGCGTTTTAGCTTTTAGAAATTGCCCTTACTCTCCAGTATTTGAACCAGTAGCTCCTCTCTCTCTTTTTAGTCCACTGGGACCTTGAGAGCAGAGCTTAATTCTGGGTATAAGCTTTTGTGTACATAACCTTATGCCCATAATTAAATTCCGTTGATCTTAAAGGTGCCACTGGACTCAGAGTTTGTTCTGTTGCTTCGGACCAGGGGTGGCCAAACTTGCTTAATGTAAAACCCACATAGAATAAACATCAGATGTGTCAGAGCTGGGAGGGAGGGAGGGAGGGAGGGAGGAAGGAAGGAAGGAAGGAAGGGAGGGAGGGAAGAAGGAAGGAAGGGAGGGAGGGAGGGAAGAAGGAAGGAAGGAAGGGAGAGAGGAAGAAAGGAAGGGAGGGAGGAAGGAAGAAAGGGAGGAAGGAAGGAAGAAAGAAAGAAAGAAAGAAAGAAAGAAAGGAAGGAAGGAAGGAAGGAAGGAAGGAAGGAAGGGAGGGAGGGAGGGAGGAAGGAAGGGAGAGAGGAAGGAAGAAAGGGAGGGAGGGAGGGAGGAAGAAAGAAAGAAAGAAAGAAAGAAAGAAAGAAAGAAAGAAAGAAAGAAAGAAAAAGAAAGAAAGGAAGAAAGGAAGGAAGGAAGGAAGGAAGGAAGGGAGGGAGGGAGGGAGGAAGGAAGGGAGAAAAGAAGGAAGGGAGAGAGGAAGGAAGGAAGGAAGGGAGGAAGGGAGGGAGGGAGGAAGAGAGGAAGGAAGGGAGGGAGGAAGGGAGGGAGGAAGAAGAAAGGAAGGGAGGAAGAAGAAAGGAAGGGAGAGAGGGAGGGAGGAAGGGAGGAAGGAAGGAAGGAAGGAAGGAAGGAAGGAAGGAAGGAAGGAAGGAAGGAAGGAAGGAAGGAAGGAAGGAAGGAAGGAAGGAAGGAAGGAAGGAAGGAAGGGAGGGAGGGCGGAAGGAAGGCCCCCCTCCCCCAAGCCCCACTCTTTCCTGGATCCACCCCCAGAGTCTCCAGATATTTTCCAACAGAGACCTGGCAACCCAAACCCCACCCTCCAAAGCATCCATTTTCTCCCCAGGGAACTGATCTCCGTCGTCTGGAGAGGAGGTGTAATTCTGGGGGGCGCCCAGGTCCCACCTGGAGGCTGGCAACCTTAATGCTTAGACAACCAGTGTCCAATTCGTCACCCTCCGAAGGCCAGCCCCCCAGGCAATCTCCTATTTTGCCTCGTGTCGGGGCCTGCCCTGCTGACTCCTACCCCTCCCCCCTTCCAGGTGCAGGGCTTCCTCTGGAGTCCCCTTTCCCTGCTGAGAAGCATCCCAACGTGCAGCCCATCTCCACAGCCTGAAATGACACAATCCAGAGAAATGGCTGTTGATTGGACAGTAGCTGACAGGGTTGCCAGCTCTGGGTTGGAAAACGACTGGAGATTTTGGGGGTGGAGCTTGAAGAGGGCGGGATTTGGGGAGGGGCAAGGCTTCAGTGGGGCACAATGCCATCGAATCCAGCTCCCCAAGCAGACATTTTCTCCAGGGGAACTGATCCGTATCACCCGGAGAGCAGCTGCAATAGCAGGAGATTTCCAGCCACCACCTAGAGGTTGGCACATGGAGGTTGACAAGCCTGAGCCGATTGTTTAAAAAAAAAGCCACCTGAAATCTCACAGCGTCTATCGCTTTGGCCAGCTAATGTCAGTCTAGTTTTGCCAATTCTGGCTGGGGAAATTTGCTGGGCGGACTCAGGGAGGAGCAGCGTTTGGCAAGGCAGAGACCTCCGCAGGATCTAACGCCGAAGAAAGCTTGCGTTCTGAATACAACTCGGTTGGTCTTAAAGGTGCCGCTTGACTCCTGCTTTGTTCAACTGCTTCAGACCAACACGGCTGCCCGCTTGGCTCTATCTATAGGACAGAAAGACAGTGATGGCTGAAGTCTCCTTCCAGTCAAGTCTGTCCTGTTTCTGTGGTGATTTAGGCGGCCAGCTTAGGTGCCGTCCAAAGCTGCCAGTTCTTCCAGGGGTGATTGATCTCGCATGGACATCAGTTGCAATTCTGGGAGATCACCAGGCCCCACCTGGAGGCTGGCAACCCTTATGCCAGCCCTGAATTGTTTCTTACAAAGCTGCCTGGGTTTGTCGAGTCCAGTTCAAGAAACATCTGGGGACTTTAGTTTATTTCAGTTTATATCCCGCCCTTAGGGTTGCCAGTCCACAGGTGGGGGCAGGGGATCCCCCGGTTTGGAGGCCCTCCCCCCGCTTCAGGGTCGACAGAAAGCGGGGGGAGGGGAGGGAAGTGTCTGCTGGGAACTCTGTTATTCCCTATGGAGATTTATTCCCATAGAAAATCATGGAGAATTGATCCGCGGGTATCTGGGGCTTCGGGGGGGCTGTTTTGGGGGGGGGTAGAGGCACCAAATTTTCAGTACAGCATCTGGTGCCTCTCTCCAAAACATTCCCCAAGTTTCAAAAAGATTGGACCAGGGGGTCCAATTCTGTGAGCCCCAAAAGAAGGTGCCCCTATCCTTCATTATTTTCTATGGAAGGAAGGAATTGAAAAGGTGTGCTGTCCCTTTAAATGTGATGGCCAGAGCTCCCTTTGGAGTTCAATTATGCTTGTCACAGCCTTGATCTTGGCTCCACCCCTAATGTCTCTTGGCTCCAGCCCCAAAGTCTCCTGGCTCCACCCCAAAGTCCCCAGATATTTCTTGAATTGGACTTGGCAACCCTACCCGCCCTTCCCACTGAGGCGGCTCAGGGTGGCTCACAACATATACAATCTAACATAGAGTCTGGTTTTAAAAATACATCCATTTGCAACAATTTAAAACAGTAAAATAGAAAACATATAGAATAAACGATCTGCCAAAGTGCTACACTACAACCTTCCATAAAGTTTCCAATGTCAGTTAATTATAGGCCAGCCGGAAGAGGGCTGTCTTACAGGCCCCGCGGAACTGCCCAAGGTCCCGCAGGGCCCTCACCTTTTCCGGCAGCTGGTTCCACCAGCAAGGAGCCATTACCGAAAAGGCCCTGTCCCTGGTGGATTTCCGACTTTCGAGGGGGAGCCAGGAGACTTTGGGAGTGGAGCCAGGAGCGAGGGTGTGACAAGCATGAGTGAAAGGAGTTCTGGCCATCCTATTTAAAGGGACAGCACACCTTTTAAATGCCTTCTCTCTACTGGAAATAATGAAGGAGAGGGGCACCTTCTTTGGGGGCTCATAGAAACGGACCTCCTGGTCTAACCTTTTAGAAACTTGGAGAGTGTCTTGAGGAGAGGCACTGGATGCTATGCTGAAAATTGCTCAAAAAACAGCCCCCCGCCCCGGAACCCCAGATAACCATGGATCAATTCTCCATTATACCCTATGAGAATCAGTCTCCATGGGGAATAATGGAGTGCCCAGCAGACATTTCCCTCCCCCCCCCCACTTTCTGATGACCCTGAAGCAGGGGGAGGGCCTCCAAACCAGGGGATCCCCTGCCCCCACCTGGGGATTACACAACAAAAAATACAACCTAGTGACCAACCTGGGACCAGGTCTGATGAAGACTGGAAAGAAACAAGTACTTAATCGATTGGCTTGTCACCACACTACTTTGGGACTTCAATGTACAATTGAATGTACAATTGGACCGGTTTCTATATACTTCTTAGTAAATTGGTCACTAGCTTGCATTTTTGTTGTGTTATCCATTATAGTGACCTCTCTCGGGCTGTATTCTTTCCCACCTGGGGATTGAAGAAGAAGAAGATATTGGATTTATATCCCGCCCTCCACTCCGAAGAGTCTCAGAGCGGCTCACAATCTCCTTTACCTTCCTCCCCCACAACAGACACCCTGTGAGGTGGGTGGGGCTAAGAGAGCTCTTAAAGCAGCTGCCCTTTCAAGGACAACCTCTGCCAGGGCTATGGCTAAACCAAGGCCATGCCAGCAGGTGCAAGTGGAGGAGTGGGGAATCAAACCCGGTCCTCCCAGATAAGAGTCCACACACTTAACCACTACACCAAACTGGCATCCCTGAGCTGTTTCAAGCCTGAGAAATGAAGAAACTCTTCCTTCAAACTTGCATCGTTCTACCAAGAATTTCTTTCCTTTAAGACCTGGTTGGTGTCCTTGAGAAACCCGAAGATTCCGATTGCTCTCTGGGGTGTTTCAAAGCTCCTTCCGGCCTTACATTTTTGGCATCTGCGTCCTCTGGATTCTTTTCCGCTTCCCCAACTGTTGGCAAGCCTCACCGTTCCTGCACTTGAGACTCTTGTATAATCCTGGCGTTCAAACTGCCCAGAGGCACTTTAATAGAAATCCCAGCATGATGAAAGTTATCGAGCAGATTGTTAGAGTAACAGAACACGGGGCAGAGCGGAGAACTGGAGGGACTGATGCAGAAGATTCGCATTGTCTATAGGACGGAAACAAGAGTCAAGTTGCAACTTTAAGACCAACCAAGTTTTATTTAGAATGTAAGCTTTCGTGTGCTCTCTAAGCACACTTCATCAGACGAGGGGATCAGGTATTGTCTGATGAAATGTGATTAGAGAGCACATGAAAGCTTGCGTTCTAAAGAAAACTTGGTTGGTCTTAAAGGTGCCACTTGACTCCTGCTTTGTTCAACTGCTTCAGACCAACACGGCTGCCCTCTTGGCTCTATCTATAGGACAGAAAGTCAGTGATGTCTGAAATTTCCTTCCAGTCAAGCCTGTCCTGTTTCTATAGTGACTTAGGTGGCCGGTTCTGGGTGGAAGGAAATCTGGTCATTGGGGGGAAATGGAGCCTGAGCAGGGCAGGGTTTGGGGAGAGGAGGGGACAGACTTTGGCACCCTCCAAAGCAGTGGTAGAGCATCTGTTTGGTAAGCAGAAGGTCCCAGGTTCAATCCCCGGCATCTCCAATTAAAATGGTTCCAGGCAAGTAGGCGTGAAAAACCTCAGCTTGAGACCCTAATGATCCACTGCTGGTTAGGGGAGGGACGGTGGCTCAGTGGCAGAGCATCTGCTTGGTAAGCAGAAGGTCCCAGGTTTAATCCCTGGAATCTCCAACTAAAAAGGGTCCAGGCAAGTAGGCATGAAAAGCCTCAGCTTGAGACCCTGGAGAGCCGCTGCCAGTCTGAGTAGACAAGACTGACATTGATGGACTCAGGAGGGTCTGATTCAGCAGAAGACAACTTCATATGTTCGTATGTTCTATTGCTTGAAGAACAATTATAATAGTGGGAGAGCTCCAGGTTCCACCTGGCAGGGTTTTTTTGGGTAGCAGGAACTCCTTTGCATATTAGGCCACACACCCCTGATGTAGCCAAACTTCCAAGAGTTTGCAGGGCTCTTCTTACAGCTTGTAGGACTCTTCTTGCAAAGCCAGTTTGGTGCAGTGGTTAAGTGTGCAGGCTCTTATGTGGAAGCACCGGGTTTGATTCCCCACTCCTCCACTTGCAGCTGCTGGAATGGCCTTGGGTCACATAGCTCTGGCAGAGGTTGTCCTTGAAAGGGTGGTTGAAAGAGCCAGTCTGGTGTAGTGGTTAAGTGTGCAGACTTATATCTGGGAGAACTGGGTTTGATTCCCCACTCCTCCACTTGCAGCTGCTGAGATGGCCTTGGGTCAGCCATAGCTCTGGCAGAAGTTGTCCTTAAAAGGGTGGTTGAAAGAGCCAGTTTGGTGTAGTGGTTAAGTGTGCGGACTCTTATCTGGGAGAACCGGGTTTGATTCCCACTCCTCCACTTGCAGCTGCTGAGATGGCCTTGGGTCAGCCATAGCTCTGGCAGAAGTTGTCCTTAAAAGGGTGGTTGAAAGAGCCAGTTTGGTGTAGTGGTTAAGTGTGCGGACTCTTATCTGGGAGAACCGGGTTTGATTCCCCACTCCTCCACTTGCAGCTGCTGAGATGGCCTTGGGTCAGCCATAGCTCTGGCAGAAGTTGTCCTTAAAAGGGTGGTTGAAAGAGCCAGTTTGGTGTAGTGGTTAAGTGTGGGGACTCTTATCTGGGAAAACCGGGTTTGATTCTCCACTCCTCCACTTGCACCTGCTGAGATGGCCTTGGGTCAGCCATAGCTTTCATAGAAGCTGTCCTTGAAAGGGCAGCTGCTGTAAATGCACTCTCAGCCCCACTTACCTCACAGGGTGTTTGTTGTGTGTGTGTGTGGGGGGGGGGAAGGCAGAGGACATTGTGACCGCTCTGAGACTCTGAGATTCAGAGTATAGGGTGGGATATAAATCCAAAATCTTTTTCTTCCAGGGTCTACTGTAAATTCTTGGAGGATTGGCTACATCAGGGGTGTGTGGCCTAATATGCAAAGGAGTTCCTGCTACAAAAAAACAACAACCACCTGGCAACTTACAACTCTACCGGCAAGTATCTCTAAGTGCTCACAAACTAACTGGGAAGATGACCATCTCTAGACTATCTGGCACCTTAGCCAAGGCTAACTTCTGGCACCTCCCCCCACCATACACTGAGAACTAGTTTTCAAAAGCAGATGAATCATGAGGAAAATGCGTGTCCAATTTTGCGCCCCTTGAAAGCCAGCACCCTAGACGATCACCTATTTTGTCTAGCGGCAGGGCTGGTCCTGCCAGCTCCTGCTATAGTTTCTGATCTGCATCTCATTTTCAAAGCTAGACCGTCCCGCTAGACAGAAGCTTCAGCTTAAATGATTTTTGCTATACGCATTGTCCCGGAGTTTGCCTTTTCAAAAGCTGGCCGAGCAGTGGTAGTCAGTCACCACCTCCTGAGTGAAGATATTGTCAAGATGAATTGAAAACAAATCAGCCACTATCATAATGCCCCTGCATAAATCGATGGTGCGGTCTCCTTCGGAATACTGTGTGCAGTTCTGGTCGCCGCACCTCAAAAAGGATATTATAGCATTGGGAAAAGTGCAGGAAAAGGGCAACTAGAATGATTACAGGTTTGGAACACTTTCCCTATGAAGAAAGGTTAAAACGCTTGGGGCTCTTTAGCTTGGAGAAACGTCGACTGCGGGGTGACATGATCGAAGTTTACAAGATGATGCATGCGATGGAGACAGCAGAGAAAGAAGTACTTTTCTCCCTTTCTCACAATCCAAGAACTCGTGGTCATTCGATGAAATTGCTGAGCAGTGGGGTTAAAATGGATAAAAGGAGGTACTTCTTCACCCAAAGGGTGATTAACATGTGAATTCACTGCCACAGGAGCTGGTGGCGGGTACAAGCACAGCTTCAAGAGGGGATTAGATAAAAATATGGAGCAGAGGTCCATCAGTGGCTATTAGCCACAGTACATCAGTGGCTATTAGCCACAGTGTGTGTGTGTCTATACATATATATAAATTTTTGGCCACTGTGTGATACAAAGTGTTGGACTGGATGGGCCATTGGCCTGATCCAACATGGCTTCTCTTATGTTCTTATGTTCTTAACTGCAAATCATTTATTTTTTTAAAAAAAATGAAAGGCAAAGGGGCTCAAAACAGTTATTTACAAGTATAATTCTTCCCCTTGGGTAAGAATGTTCAAGAAACCTTAAAACCGCCGAACCAAACTGGGAGAAGCAACATTTTGCAACTGAACTTAATTACGCAGCTTTGCAGTTACATCAGTCAAGAATTTCACACCCAAGGGGCACAGGGAGAGGGCTTCCTTCCATTTGCAACCACGAAGCCAAACACGAAAGGGGGACTCTTTGGTTCAGAAGTTCTCCAACTTCAGCGACCCGAGGACCCCAGCTTTGGGACACTCTTATTTATTGTCCGTATCTTAAACATTGCAATCTTTTTGGAGTTCTATGGCTGCGGCTGTGTAGATGTGGCATTCCATAAACGAGAGGTCTGTGTCATCAAAAGAACAGAACGAAACTTGGGTCGCTCTCCAGTGGGACCTTTAAAAATGTGCAATGCCAGGAAAGAGTTCAAAAAAATTGTTCGGTTCCAGGGGGCGGGAAAAATGCGGTTGCAAAGAAATATTTGTGCAGTCCAGAATTCAAGTCTCTGGCAGCAAAGCTGTCATCCTCCCACTACGGAAGCTTTTTCTCGCAAGAATGCACACACGCTCACATGGAAAATGCTCCAGCAGGGGGGAGGAGTCTGCCATGCATACAAATTACAATCACTTGCCACTATTAGGGTTGCCAATCTCCAGGTGGGTCCAGGGGATCCCCCAGTTTGGAGGCCCTCCCCCTGCTTCAGGTTCATCAGAAAGTGTGTGTGTGTGGGGGGGGATGTCTGCTGGACATTCCATTATTCCCTATGGAGACTGATTCACACAGGGTATAATGGAGAATTGATCTGGGGGTATCTGGGGGGGCTGTTTTTTGAGGTAGAGGCACCACATTTGCAGCATAGAATCCAGTGCCTCTCCTCAAAACACCCTCCAAGTTTCAAAAAGATTGGACCAGGGGGCCAATTTCTATGAGCCCTGAAAGAAAGTGCTCCTATTCTTCATTATTTCCAATAGAGGGAAGGCATTTAAAAGGTGCCCTTTAAATGTGATGGCCAGAACTTCCTTTGGAGTTCAATTGTGCTTGTCACAACCTTGCTCCTGGCTCCACCCCCAAAGTCTCCTGGCTCCACCCCCAAAGTCCCCAGATATTTCTTGAATTCGACCTGGTAACCCAAATCACTATAAAGTACCCTGTTTTCCTCTAAACTTTAGACTCTAAAGAAACACCAGTCTCTAGTTCACAAAAAAATTTCCTTTAGAGTCTAAAGAAACACACCAGTCTCTAGTTCACAAAAGGTTTTCCTCTAAACTTTAGAGTCTAAAGACACACACTAGCCTCTAGTTCACAAAAAAAATTCCTCTAAACTTTAGAGTCTAAAGAAACACACCAGTCTCTAGTTCACAAAAGGTTTTCCTCTAAACTTTAGAGTCTAAAGAAACACACCAGTCTCTAGTTCACAAAAGGTTTTCCTCTAAACTTTAGAGTCTAAAGACACACACTAGCATCTAGTTCACAAAAAAATTTCCTCTAAACTTTAGAGTCTAAAGAAACACACCAGTCTCTAGTCCACAAAAAGTTTTCCTCTAAACTTTAGAGTCTAAAGAAACACACCAGCCTCTAGTTCACAAAATGTTTTCCTCTAAACTTTAGAGTCTAAAGAAACACACCAGTCTCTAGTTCACAAAAGGTTTTCCTCTAAACTTTAGTCTAAAGAAACACACCAGTTTCTAGCTCACAAAAATTTTTCCTCTAAACTTTAGAGTCTAAAGAAATACACGAGCCTCTAGTTCACAAAAGGTTTTCCTCTAAACTTTAGAGTCTAAAGAAATACACCAGCCTCTAGATCACAAAAGGTTTTCCTCTAAACTTTAGAGTCTAAAGAAGCACACCAGTCTCTAGTTCAGAAAAGTATCTTCTTCAATAAATCTGACAGCTATCATACGATGGGAGCTTTGACTCCTGAATGCTTCCTCCTTAGAAAGCTTTGCCAGTACCTAAGGTGTTTTTGGACTCAAATCTCATTCTTGGAGTTACCACCTATGCTTTGGAAAATCCTGGAGATTTAGGAGCAGAGCCTGAAGAGAGTGGAGATCGGGTTTAGTCTACCCTCCAAAGCGGCCGTTTTCATCAGGGGAAAATAATCAAATCACCGGTGAACAATAAATATTCACACTTTCATTGTATGCATGCTATTGATTTAGTGCAAATATAAGACAAAATGAAGAACAAAGGAACAATAAGGTGTTTGTACGCCCCCAATTCACACTCTGGTACCGGTTATTTATATTGTATTTTCATCAGGGGAACTTATCTCTATAGTCTGCAGATCAGCTGTAATTCAAGGAGAACTCCAGGCGCTGCCTGGAGGTTGTGCAACCAGAGAGTCACAGAAAATGGAGCTGGGGATCGAAGCCTCCATGAAAACCAGCTTCACAAATTATACACCCAATGCAATGTTCTATGAATAGTAGAGCATTTCTCTTTAGAAAAAACATGCATATAGTTATAAATAAGAACGTCTGTTGCACCCATGCCCAAAGTCTTTCAACAAACAATGCAACTTCTCCAAGGAACAGGATCGGGAGGAACCTTCAAGAGGTGTGTGTTCTCAAAAGAGTCCAGAGCTCAGTGGTAGAGCATCTGCTTGGTAAGCAGGAGGTCCCAGGTTCAATCCCTGGCATCTCCACAAAAAGGGTCCAGGCAAAGAGTTGTGAAAAACCTCAGCTTGAGACCCTGGAGAGCCGCTGCCAGTCTGAGCAGACAATACTGACTTTGATGGACCCAGGAGGGTCTGATTTAGTAGAAGGCAGCTTCATATGTCCATGTCCATATGTCCAAATATGAAATATTTCCACCACAACTTGGCAATGTTAAGTATGCAACGAGGTCATAAGAATATAAGAGAAGCCATGTTGGATGAGGCCAATGGCCCATCCAGTCCTACACTCTGTGTCACATAAGAGAAGCCATGTTGGATCAGGCCAATGGCTAGGCTTCCCCCGCCCCCCCTGCCCTGGCGGGGGACTTCTGATTTGCAGCCTCCTCCCCCGCTCTCCAAAAATCCGGAAGCTGGGGGGGGAGAACATGTGTGTAGGCATCATGTAGTTGTAGAGCTCCTGCAGGTTTAGAAACCTGCAAACTGATCCATTTGTAAAATGTGTGCCTTTAAGGCTGCGCAGAAAACAGGAAACAGGAAGGGCTTCATTGGAAAGGGTCAGTAACAGTTTCCATGGAGAACGGCCCCTCCCTTTCTTTTGCTTTCGTTTTCACAGCAAGGAAAGTTCTGCAGGAAGAAGATCTAGTAAGTATTTGTGTGTGAGAGAGAGGGAGGGGGCAGGGGATTCCCTGGTTTGGAGGCCCTCCCCCCCTTTAGAAAGCGTGGGGGGGAGGGAAATGTCTACTGGGCACTCTATTATTCCCTATGGAGAACGATTCCCATAGGGAATAATAGGGAATTGATCCGTGGGTATTGGGGGCTCTGAGGGGCTCTTTTTTGAGGTAGAGGCACCAAATTTTTAGTATAGCATCTAGTGCCTCTCCCCAAAATAACCCCCAAGTTTCAAAACGATTGGACCAGGGGGTCCAATTCTACGAGCCCCCCAAAAAGGTGCCCCTATCCTTAATTATTTCCTATGGAAGAAAGGCATTTAAAAAGGTGTGCTGTCCCTTTAAATGTGATGGCCAGAACTCCCTTGGAGTTCAATTATGCTTGTCACACCCTTGTTCCTGGCTCCACCCCCAATGTCTCCTGGCTCCACCTCCAAAGTCTCCTGGCTCCGCCCCCAAAGTCCCCAGATTTTTCTTTAATTGGACTTGGCAACCCTACCAATGGCCCATCCAGTCCAACACTCTGTGTCACAGAAGAACATAAGAGAAGCCTTGTTGGATCAGGCCAATGGCCCATCCAGTCCAACACTCTGTGTTACGGAAGAACATAAGAGAAGCCATGTTCGATCATGTAGTGGCCCATCCAGTCCAACACTCTGTGTCACAGAAGAACATAAGAGAAGCCTTGTTGGATCAGGCCAATGGCCCATCCAGTCCAACACTCTGTGTCACGTAAGAACATAAGAGAAGCCATGTTCGATCATGCAATGGCCCATCCAGTCCAACACTCTGTGTCACAGAAGAACATAAGAGAAGCCATGTTGGATCAGGCCAATGGCCCATCCAGTCCAACACTCTATGTTACACAGGGGCCAAAAAACCCCAAGTCCCATCAGGAGGTCCACCAGTGGGACTAGAAGCCCTCCCACTGTGTCCCTCCCTAAGCACAAGAATACAGAGCATCACTTGCCCCAGAGAGTTCCAACAATACGCTGTGGCTAATAGCCACTGATGGACCTCTGCTCCATATGCTTATCCAATTCTCTCTTGAAGCTGTAAGGTCATACTTGAACCCTCATTTCACTTCTGCTTTGACGAGCACTTCAAAATAAGCAACATCTCAGGCACCAGTCTTCGGAGAAAGCTATCTCTAACAGTTCTACTACTACAGACCGACACAGTAACCCACTTAAAACTGCTTCAATGGATTTATTTGCCTTGAAGGTGCCACAAGATTTCCTCCTTCATTTTTCTGCAACAGACAAGACCAGACAAGGACTGCAGCCAGGTAATTCATCTCTGCCAGAAAGAGGGGAATCCAATAGGGTTGCCAATCTCCAGGTGGGGGCAGGGGATCCCCCAGTTTGGAGGCCCACCCCCCACTTCAGGGTCGTCAGAAAGTGGGGGGAGGGGAGGGAAATGTCTGCTGGGAACTCTATTATTCCCTATGGAGATTTATTCCCATAGAGAATCATGGAGAATTGATCCGCGGGTATCTGGGGCTCTGGGAGGGCTGTTTTTGGGGGTAGAGGCACCAAATTTTCAGTATAGCATCTAGTGCCTCTCTCCAAAATACCCCCCAAGTTTCAAAAAGATTGGATCAGGGGGTCCAATTCTATGAGCCCCAAAAAAGGTGCCCCTATCCTTCATTATTTCCTATGGAAGGAAGGAATTGAAAAGGTGTGCCGTCCCTTTAAATGTGATGGCCAGAACTCCCTTTGGAGTTCAATGATGCTTGTCACAGCCTTGATCTTGGCTCCACCCCTAATGTCTCCTGGCTCCACCCCCAAAGTCCCCAGATATCTCTTGAATTGGACTTGGCAACCCTAGAATCTAACCGTGGCTGAACACACAGAGATCTCTGTGCCTGGGCTTGCATGCATCTCACTTGACTTTCCGCGCACAGTTACGGGTGTGATGGGCCAAGAAACAACTGCTACCGTTTGGCAGCTCAGTAGCACCTGGATTACAATTTATCCAAACGAACAATCTTTTGGAAAGAACATACCTTGAAGGAATGGGCATTTCTGCCCTTCTTGGGTGTCTCATCAGAATGCTAACATGGCTTTCATTGTGCCATCCCTCTGGGCTAAGATAAAGTGGAAAGGAACCAGTGCACACATCTGTGTTAATTTCGGAGAAATGATGCCGGTCAGGGCTTTTTTTGTAGCAGGGACGCCTTTACATATTAGGCCACACACCCCTGATGTAACCAATCCTCCAAGAGTTCACAGTAGGCCCTGTACGAAGAGCCCTTGGAGGATTGGTTGCATCATGGAGGTGTGGCCTAATATGCAAAGGAGTCCCTGCTACAAAAAAAAAGCCCTGATGCTGGCTAATGGGGATGCCAATTCCCAGTTTGGAAATATTTGGAGGTTTGGGGGTGCAGTAGGCTTGCCAATCCCCAGGTCCCAGCGGGGGTTCTTCCACTTTCCCAGGCTCCTTCCTGCCCCCAGTCAGCTGGCCGGAAGGGGGAAGCCCCGCCCCCAGAGGACCATGTGCCTTTCCACCTTCGGAGGCTTCAGTCTCCGATTTAAAGGCTTCCTCTTGGGATGGTGTGTCTGTGCTGCTTTGAAGAAGTTGGCAGCAACACATGAGTAGAGAGGCCAATCCCTCACTTCAGAGTCGCCAGAAAGGGAGGTGAGGAGGGAAACATCTGCTGAGCACTTCATTATTCCCTATGTAGAGATCGATTCTCATAGGGTATAATGGGGAAGATCTGGAGGTTTTCGGGGGCTCTGGGGGAGCTGTTTTTTGAGATAGAAGCACTAAATTTTCAGTATAATATCTAGTGCCTCTCCCCAAAATACCTCCCAAGTTTCAAAACGATTGGACCAGGAAGTCCAATTCTATGAGCCCCAAAAGAAGGTGCCCCTATCCTTCATTATTTCCTATGGAAGGAAGACATTTAAAAAGGTGTGCTGTCCCTTTAAACGTGATGGCCAGAACTCCCTTTGGAGTTCAATTATGCTTGTCACACCCTTGTTCCTGGCTCTGCCCCCAATGTCTCATGGCTCCACCCCCAAAGTCCCCAGATATTTCTTGAATTGGACTTGGCAACCCTCAAATCTATTGGTCAGTGATATGTTATACTCCACATATTTAGCCCAGGTCTCATCTATCAAAGTCCAATCATGTATCCGTTCTATCACACTGGCTTCAGAGCAAATGGCACTACCAGCACTCTGCCTGTGTCTTTTCTTGACCTGGCTGAATACTCAAAGCAAAACAGTGCCAAACACCCAGGGGCAGAGTTGGGTACACACCTATGGTTACCAGCCTCCAGGTGGGGTTTGCAGATCTCCTAGAATAACTTCTGGATCGGTTCCCCTGGAGAAAATGACTGCTTTTCAAATGCAAACCCTACGGCATTATATCCCATTGGGATTTCTCCCCTCCCCACCCCACCACCTCGGGGTCCACCTCCAAAATCTCCAGGAATGTCCCAACCCAAAGTTGGCAACCTTAGAGTTGGCAGCTCGTAGAGATTGGGGGTGGAGCCTTTTTGGGGGAAGGTTTTGGGGAAGGACTTCAATGAGGTATAAATGCCAGAGAGGCCACCCACCAAAGCAGCCGTTTTCTCCTGATGAACTAATCGCTATTGCCTGGAGATCAGTTATAATCCCAGGAGATCTCCAGGCACCACCTGGAAGATGGCAACCCGACTGGGTCCTCAAATCTCATATGCTAATGGCCTATTAAACTAACTAGCAATGCATTGTAATTCACTCCCCCCCCCCCCATTACCTTCTTGTTCCCCTTTTTCTGCTCAGAAAGAGCAATCTCATGTAAACTAAACCGAGGGTATGTACGGGGATTTTTGGGGGGGGCGAAAAGGCCCAGCAGGAACTCATTTGCATATTAAGTCACACACCCTTATGCCAAGCAAGCTGGAACTGCATCCCTGTGTATTTCTGCTTTTTCGTTTTTTTAAGCCTTGGGTTTATATTTTGTATACGTTAAATTTTGCTAACTGAACGACGTATGCATTTTTCCTCCCTGGAGATGTTCCGAATTACTAGAGGTTATTCAATAAATAGATTGACCAACTGGCCCTTTCCCAGTTACAGGCTTAGGAGAATTCAAAGGAAAGAAATCTCTCTTGCCCTTTCTGCGCTCGTAATCCTAGACGGTTCTTGCGAACAATAGCGGGAAAGGCACTTTCAAGGAAACGGCGATAAAAGGGCCTCGCATTCGCAGCCTCAGATAATACTCCTGGCCCTTTCGACTTCCACCTGCTTTCTTAATCAGTTTCCTCTCCTGGGAACTGAACCCTGCCAAATCCCTCTTGGTTCCTGTAAGTGATTTAAAAAAAAAAACAAAACCCTCCTCCTTATACACAAGAGAATGGCTTTCACCCAGAGAGGCCCCTTAAAGAACAAGAATTTAGCACACACCTGCTCTTTCCCCTCTTTCTTAGCTGAGAACAGCCGGTAGTGTTTGGAGTGGAGATTCTTTGTAAAGCTTACTTGAGGCTTGGTGGGGGCAGCTGGCCAGTTCATCTCTGCTGGAAAGAGGGAGTTCGAAACCCTGGCTGAACCCATGGAGATCTCTGTGCCTAGTCTGCATGCATGGCACTTGATTTCTCGAGCGCAATTATTGGTGTGATGGGCCAGGAAAGAACTGCTACCATTTTGCAATTAAAAAATGGCTCTCGTGAGTCCTTAAAAGAGGATGCCCACTGCATCTCTGCATGATTTACTGGCCTGGCCATCTTCCAGTCTGGTTTTACTGCATCTTTGCAGTGGTCAGGATTGGATCATTCAATCATTCTGCAATTGAATAGATTTACGCACACACACACACTCCAAGAAGTTGACCATTGTGTCGCTGCAAGATTTACTGCCCTGGTCTTTTGCTGGGTGGGAGGTTTTCATATACCTCACTCTATTCATTCATAATGCAGAACTAGCACACCCTCTAAGGACCCTGCCCGTTGTATCTCTGTATGCCCCTTTTTCATCCACTTCTGCCAGAGAAGGTGATTCTGACGGCATTCCTGCGTTGGGTGTGCTTGACTCCTGGCTGTGCTCCGTACTTGCTTGCTTCCAACCAGGAGGCGTGGCTGAATTTTGCAGAGATCGCAAACTGCCTCATCTGGGAGTGTAACGTTGGAGTCCAGTAGCACCTTTAAGACCAACAAGAGTTTTATTCACAATGTAAGCTCACATTGTGAACATAACTTGGTTAGTCTTAAAGGTGTTACTGGATTCCAACTCTGTTCCATTGCTTCAGGCCAACACGGCTGCCCGCCTGGATCTATCTGGCAGTGTGTAATTCTTGCTCTTTCTTCCTCTAAAAGTAACCCCCTCTTCAGCAAGTCTCTGCAAAGAGTGCCCCTTTGGCAAAGAGAGGTTTAGAAAGCTCTAAACCAAGGGTGTTGAACATGCAGCCTGGGCGCTGAATCAGGCCCCCGGAGGGGTCCTATCAGGCCCCTAAGCAACTGGCTGCCATCTGCTTCCTTCTCCTTCTCTCTTGCTTCCTTCTGCATCACAGCTATCTTTGCCAGGCTTCCTCAATCGCACAGGAGCTACAGAGCAAAGCCTCTATTTCCTCCATTGGCTGAGGCTCCTCCCTTGGGGAGGAATGGGGGGATCAAAGCTTACTTTGCCAGGCTCTCTCAATCACACAGTAGAGCTATTCCAAGCCTGCTTCCTTCTATTGGCTGAGGCTCCTCCCTTGGGGAGGAAGGGGGGAAGCAAAGCTTGCTTTGCCAGGCTCTCTCAATCACACAGCAGAGCTACTGAGCCAAGTCTGCTTCCTCCTATTGGCTGAGGCTCCTCCCTTGGGGAGGAAGGGGGGGGGAAGCAAAGCTTACTTTGCCAGGCTCTCTCAATCACACAGCAGAGCTACTCCAAGCCTGCTTCCTTCTATTGGCTGAGGCTCCTCCCTTGGGGAGGAAGGGGGGGAAGCGAAGCTTGCTTTGCCAGGCTCGCTCAATCACACAGCAGAGCTACTGAGCCAAGTCTGCTTCCTCCTATTGGCTGAGGCTCCTCCTTTGGGGAGGAAGGGGGAAGCAAAGCTTGCTTTGCCAGGCTCTCTTACTCACACAGCAGAGCTACTGAGCCAAGCCTAGTGTCATGGGTGCTGGGGACCCTGCAGAGGAAGACGAGTCTGCCAAGGAAACTGTATCCCTGCCACCTGCACCAGTACCCCTGCCTCCTGCTGAAGAAGATCCCAGCCCCCCTGCCTCGCCCTCTCGGGTGGCTCGTGTGCGTGACCGCCTCCGTCAGGACCTCAGGGATCGGAGGAGGGCGGCATGCTCACAAGCAAGATGCTCCCTGAGTCCTGAGTTTTGAGAGGATTCTGGCCCTCCTAAGAGCAAGGATGCTTGAGTTGTAACAGGATCCTGGCTGCCTCCCAGAGCCAGCAATTAGCCCAAATGGGCAACAGCCAGCAGAGGGCTATATAGCTGTGGGCTTTGGGAGGAGGCTTTGTGGAAGCAACTAGTCATCTCCCTGACGTTCTAGCATCCACTCCAGCTTGACTTTGGTTCCTGACTCCCTGACTTTGGCTTTTGACTTCTGGACTCCCTGACCTCGGCTTCTGGACCTCGGACCTGCGATACTTGCACAGCGATTTGGATTTGGCACCTCGGACACTCCTGCTTGCTGGCTACAGACCTCGGACTGCCTCTGGACTTTGCCTGACCCGGCCCCAGCCCTGACACCTGCTTCCTTCTATTGGCTGAGGCTCCTCCCCCTCCTGGTCCCCTGAGGAAGGAAGGAAAGAGCCAGAGCTTCCTTTGCCCAGTTCCCTGGATCCCATGGGAGAAATACAAAGACAGCACCTTGAAGACCAACAAGTGCTAATGTTTTAATCATGTTTTAAGTTGTTTTTTTAAAATAAATCTTTAATTATATTTAATTATTTGTCTGTGTCCTTTATAAAGTTTATATCTCTGCTACATCATCTTAAATAGATACACATGTAGCCCGGCACAATATGGACCGTCCTGACAAGGTCTTATTTATGTCCGATCCGGCCCTCATAACAAACCCCCCTGCTCTAAACTCTAGTTATTCTTCGCTAACAAAAAGGGTTGAATTTGTATTGTATTTCCCGTGAGGACAGCTGGAATCCTGACGCTGAAACGAAGTGCAGGAGATAAGGGATTGGAAGGAGGATTTCTGGGCCCATTGGACATCCCATCCCGTCCTCTAGAGCAGCAGTTCCCATCCTTTTTGGCATCAGGGACCGCTTTTGTGGAAGACAATTTTTCCAAGAACCGGGGTGGGTAGGGTTTCAGGATGATCCAATTGTGCTCTTTATTTCTATCAGTATGGTGTGCGGTCTCTTATCTGGGAGAACCGGGTTTCATTCCCCACTCCTCCACTTGCAGCTGCTGGAATGGCCTTGGGTCAGCCAGAGCTCTTGCAGGAGTGGTCCTTGAAAGGGCAGCTTCTATCAGAGCTCTCTCAGCCCCACCCACCTCACAGGGTGTCTGTTGTGGGGGAGGAAGGGAAAGGAGACTGCGAGCCGCTCTGAGACTCTGAAATTTGGAGTGGAAGGTGGGATATACGTCCAATGTCATCTTATTATTTATTACTCCGTTGTAATATATAATGAAATAATTATACAGCTCACGGCCCAGTTGCTAACAGGCCACGGACCAGTACTGGTCCGTGGCCTGGGGGTTGGGAACTCCTGTTCTTAAGCACCAGAGGGATGACAGAAGTACCGAAGAAACGGAGCCTTGCTAGCTCAGCATGCCCCCCTCCCCCCTTCTCTGCTCAAACAGCCTGAAGGCATCACAGAAGGAGGGAATCAGGTTTGAACAGGCTCTCTTAATCAGCACCTGTACAGAAAGACCTCCAAGAGCCAGAATGCAGGAGGAACTAGGAAAAGCAGGGGGTAGGGTTGCCAAGTCCAATTCAATAAATATCTGGTGACTTTGGGGGTGGAGCCAGGAGACTTTGGGGGTGGAGCCAGGAGACATTGGGGGTGGAGCCAGAAGCAAGGATGTGACAAGCACGATTGAGCTCCAATAGGGTTGACAAGTCCACTTCAAGAAATATCTGGGGGCTTTGGGGGTGGAGCCAGGAGACTTTGGGGGTGGAGCCAGGAGACTTTGGGGGTGAAGCCAGAAGCAAGGGTATGACAAGCATCATTGAACTCCAAAGGGAGTTTTGGCCATCACATTTAAAGGGACAGCACACCTTTTTAAATATCTTCCTTCCATAGGAAATAATGAAGGATAGGGCACCTTCTTTGGGGGCTCACAGAATTGGACCCCCTGGTCCAACCTTTTTGAAACTTGGGGAGCATTTTGGGGAAAGGAACTGGATGCTATACCGAAAATGTGGTGCTTCTACCTCAAACACCAGCCCCACCCCCCAGAGCCCCAGATACCCGTGGATCAATTCTCTATTATTTCCAATGGGAATAAGTCTCCATAGGGAATAATGGAGTGCTCAGCAGACATTTCCCTCCCCTCCCCCTGCTTTTTGATGACCCTGAAGCGGGGGGAGGGCCTCCAATCCGAGGGATCCCCTGCCCCCACCTGGGGATTGGCAACCCTAGCAGGGGGAAGCTATCTTAGGAAACACTTTTAAATCGGTAGACTCTGAAGCAGTCGCGGCGTTACACCGCCGAAGATCGCACTTCAGTTCACGCAGGACTTCTTTTAATAGCCTCGTAAAATAGGCTGACTATTATTCCTCAGGGAAGTTGGGAAAACAGAAATTCCAAGAGGTAGTGTATATATAAAGGACTCAAAGCACGTCACATGCGGTATCTCAGTAATCCTTACAAAAACCCTGAGATGTAAGTCCCCCTAACTGTTATTCCCTGTTTCAAGTTCCAGATCTGAGGTTGGCGGGAGCTTGCCGGAGGCTACCTACTGAGTTTGTCGAAATTCGAATGTGAGACTTCCCTACCTGTGTGGGTTAAAGGCTATCAAGTTGCTTTGGACTTGTGGCGACCCTGTGAATGAATTCCCTCCCAGACGTTCCGTTGTTAACTACCTTGCTCAAGTCTTGCAAATTGAGAGCCATGGCTTCCTTCGTGGAGTCCAACCATCTCCTGTTGAGTCTTCCTTTTTTCCCCGCTGCCTTCTGCTTTTCTGAGCATTATTGTCTTTTCTGGCAACTCGTCTTCTCCTAATGTGAGCCCCAGTTTGATTGTTTTATCTTCTAGGGAGTGTTCAGGCTGGATTTGATCTAGAGCAGGGGTATCAAACATGTGGCCCGAGGGCCAAATCAGGCCCCCGGAGGGCTCCTATCAGGCCCCCGAGCAACTGCCTCTTGTCTACTTCCTTCTCCCTCTCTCTTGCTTCCTTCTGCATCTAAACTTGCTTTGCCAGGCTCTCTCAATCACACAGCAGAGCTTCTGAGCCAAGCCTGCTTCCTTCTATTGGCTAAGGCTCCTCCCCCTCCTGGTCCCCTGAGGAAGGAAGGAAAGAGCCAGAGCTTCCTTGGCTCAGTTCCCTGGATCCCATGGGAGAGATACAAAGAAAGCACCTTTAAAACCAGCAAGTGAAGCACGTTTTATTTTATGTTTAAAAAAAAAAAAATCTTTAGTCATGTTTGTATCCTTTAAAAAGTTTATATCTCTGCTACCTAATCTTGAATAGGCACACGCATGGTCCAACCCAACACGGCCCAACAAGGTCTCATTTCTGTCAGATCTGGCCCTCTTAACACCCCTGAGGAGTTTGACACCCCTGAGGAGTAATCATTATACTATTCTCGTTCTTACTCAGTTCAACCCCCACCGACAGCACAGTGAATCAGGAGCTAAAGCACCAGGCAGACAGATAGACAAAGAACTATCTTAACTGTTCAGCCACCCAGGATCCCATGCCTTCGAAACTGAGCCATTTTATACTTCCCATTTCAAAAGCTCAAGAGGGGACCGTCATCACAAAATGGCACTCTGTACATGCCTCCAGCCATTTTGTCCGGATCGGGCCTCATCCCGTCCCGGATTAGAGCTTTGCCTCTGACACTCACATCTGATCACAGTAAAGCAAAAGCAGTCTCCTTATGTGTAAGGGCGCTGTAGTCAGTCCATAGTCCTTTGGGGGAACTGAGCAGTAGCCCCCTCAAGTATATTTTATAAGGAGGGTCTTAGCGGTGAGACCTGATTTCTATGAAGACTTGATTAAGCCCCAGGCTGTGAAAAATGAAATTCAGGCTCATCCTTTGCTAATAAGAGACTGATAAAAACCCAGCCCAATTTGGCAGTTTAGAATCAAGGAATCTTCTTTTATAAAGACAAAGTCCCAGAAACTTTAGCACAGGATAAATTATGAAATCTACCCCCCCCCCCCTCTTCCATCTGCCCAATACTTACATCATATTTCTCTGTCAGCTTCAGGTGAAGTCTGCGTTTCCAGCGTTTTTGGGGGAAGCCCAAATGTGGGAATAGAAGCAAGACACATATTGTTGCGGCAAAGGTCTTGGTGCAGAAAAGCTGTTTGCACCCCATTCCAACGGCTAGCGGCTTCTCCTCATGAACAATTGAAATTAGAACTCCAGATCTGAACGTCAAGAGATCCAATTCGCTTCGGCTTTTCCCCAGAGAGAAGAGGAGTCCAAACGGTTGAGTCAGAAAACACCACTCTTGTCTTTATGCAATTATCCTTAACACAAAGGAAGAGAGAGAGAGAGAGGGAAAATCCAAAGCCTTGGGTCTCTTACCAAGATCTGTCTTGGAAGTTTTCTTACTCCAAGTTTGCTCAGATTCTCTGATCCTGCAGCTGTCACGAGCTTGTGCCCTGACTTCCCTGGAAAGATAGATGTAAGATTATTTTTAGACCTTTGTTTCAACATCTGGCACTCCTAGAGAGGCCCATTCAAAGCTAGAGAGAGAGAAAGGATCAGATGACGGGCGGCCTTAATGGGGAAGGGGGGAAGCCGAAAATAAAGGTCTTCTTGGAGAAACAGGCACGGCTGATTCTGGCAAGAAACTCTGTCACGCTTTCCAAGACTATGCTGTGCAGCGTGACAGCTGTTGTATGCTTTCTCCAGTTGCTGCCTTGTGAGGTTTGGGGGCCTTTCTAGGTGCTGTGGAACTCAGAACGTAAGAAGAGATCTACTGGATCATACCAAGAGTCCCTTTGCATTGCAATCTGCTGCAGAGTGGTGCCCTTCTCTGCCTACTGACCTCATTTTACATAGGGTTGCATTGTTAATTCAGACAGCAAGGTGTTCTTGGGAAGAAGAAGAAGAAATTGGATTTATATCCTGCCCTATACTCTGAATCTCACAGAGTCTCAGAGCAGTCACAGTCTCCTTTACCTTCCCCCTGCCCCCCCCCACACACAACAGACACCCTGTGAGGTAGGTATGACCGCCCTGCACCACTTAAGGCGACATGGCGACCCCAGCCCCTCCTGCCGACTTTATTTCTTCCTTCTGGTTTTACCTCACGGCTACTGAGTAAATCATCACCAGTGGTCTGACCTAGCCTCAGATCGCAAAGCATGGAGGCACACCATCCACCAGGCTGTCTCTTCCTTTGAGAACGCACGCATAGCGGGTCTTGAGGACAAAAGGAGATTGAGGAAGAATCGCACTGCTACAGCACCAACCCCAAATCAGACTTTTCCCTGCAGCCACTGTGGCCGGACCTGCCTGTCCCGCATTGGTCTTGTCAGCCACCAGCGAGCCTGCAGCAGACGTGGACTACTGCACCTTTCTTAAATCTTCGTTCGTGAAGTCAAGCTGAGAAAGAGAGAGAAAGAGACTGAGTAAAGGGGGTGGGTATAATAAGGATTTCTAGTCTCTTCGGGGTTCTCTTTTATTTTCAGATAGTAGGATAACTATGTATGTAGGGGACCACTGCTGATTTGCTGCTGATTCCAAATACTCAGGCACCAGAGAACTTAACAGTTAACCACAGATTTTTATTTACACACAGCCTTCAGCTGGGGGGAACGGGATGTATTTACATAGGCTGTTTTGTATCTTGGATGAATAACAGTTGCTAAACAGTTCAGGCTTTACAATACAGAGGTTCACTGAGGTATCTCAGGGTCGACAGTTCTTATATTTTTCACTCTCCAAACTCTAATTAGGTTGGCCTCTTGGGCTTTATGTGTCTGGTCTCTTGAGTCGACTGGTGTGTCTGCTCCAAGCCCTCCTGACTCCCTCAGACCCACATCTCTCCCTCAGCAACCTTGTTAGTTCTTAAGAGTAGTGTAAATATTTCTGTGACCACTCAGGTCTTTCACTGTGACACTTGATTGTCACTCTCAGCCACCTGGCTGTCTCCACAGAGCTAACAGCGAGCTTCACTTCACCAGAAGTCTCTTCACCGCTCTCTGTATCAGCTCTCTCTTCAGCTCTCCTGCTGACCATATACTGCCCACTTCAACTGTCTCCCTCTGACAGTTGCGGACGGTTGACTCTCCAGCCGTTATCTGTCACTCACTCATCCTGAGAGTTCCGAGCACTCCAGCCCCCGCCCTCAGATCACATGACCCAGACTCCCTGAGTCCTTAGTTTTTCTATTAACCCTTCCAATTCCGTCACAGTAGGTGGGGCTGAAAGAGCTCTTACAGCAGCTGCCCTTTCAAGGACAACTCCTACGAGAGCTATGGCTGACCCAAGGCCACATCAGCAGGTGTATGTTGAAGAATGGGGAATCAGACCCGGTTCTTCCAGATAAGAGTCTGCGCACTTAACCACTACACCAAACTGGCTCTCTTAATCTCTAAGATTAAAAGAAGGGCAAGGGGGCAACAACTATCCCATCATGCCTGCATTCAGTACTATAAGGTATACTGCTTCATGACAGAAGCACAGAAGAACATAAGAGAAGCCGTGTTGGATCAGGCCAACGGCCCATCCAGTTCAACACTCTGTGTCACACAGTGGCCAAAACCCCCAGGTGCCATCAGGAGGTCCATCAGTGTGGCCAGGACACTAGAAGCCCTTCCACTGTTGCCCCCCCCCCAATGTAGCAACCATGGCTAATAGCCTCTGACAAGCCCATCCTTGATTGAATTCTTTAATTTCTTTTTAAAAGAAAGGAATCCCCAGGAGAGAAGCCAGTTAGCCGTCCTGTGTCCACTTCTGGAGAGGGCGGGATAAAAATTTAAGGTAAATAAATAAATACAATATCTTGTGGCAATGAGTTCCTTAAGGTAATGATGTGACATGGGTGAAGAAATAATCCCTAACCTCAGCCTTCAGTCTACTACTTTGCCCTGACCTGATGGCCCAGACTAGCCCAATCTCTCATCCAATCTTGACTTCTAAGGAGGATCAGTCCAGGTTGATACTTGAACAGGAGACCACTATGGAAGACTGGGTTTGCTACTCAGAAAGAGGCAATGGCAAACCACCTCTGTGGGAGCCAGTTTGGTGTAGTGGTTAAGTGTGCGGACTCTTCTCTGGGAGAACCAGGTTTGATCCACCACTCCTCCACTTGCAGCTGCTGGAATGGCCTTAGGTCAGCCAGAGCTCTTGCAGAGGTTGTCCTTGAAAGGGTGGTTGAAAGAGCCAGTATGGTGTAGTGGTTAAGTGCGTGGACTCTTATCTGGGAGAACCGGGTTTGATTCCCCACTCCTCCACTTGCAGCTGCTGGAATAGCCTTGGGTCAGCCATAGCTCTGGCAGAAGTTGTCCTTGAAAGGGCAGCTGCTGTGAGAGCTCTCTCAGCCCCACCCACCACACAGTGTGTCTGTTGTGGGGGAAGAACACAATGGAGATTGTGCGCCGCTCTGAGACTCTGAGATTCAGAGTGGAGGGTGGGATATAAATTCAATATCATGTTCTTCTTCATTTCTGCTACAAAATTTAAAAAAAAAACCCTGCCTTCACCAGCTTGCCAAGGGGACTGAAGTCTTGCTTGGGCAGGCCGGGGAACGCAAGAAGACTCCAGGCTGGCTTACAAGAAGAAGAAGAAGAACTGCAGATTTATACCCCACCCTTCTCCCTGAATCAGAGACTCAGAGCAGCTTACAATCTCCTTTATCTTCTTCCCCCACAACAGACATCCTGTGAGGTGGGTGGGGCTGAGAGAGCTCTGACAGAAACTGCCCTTTCAAGGACAGCTCTGCAAGAGCTATGGCTGACCTAAGGCATCCCAGCAGCTGCAAGTGGGGGACTGGGGAATCAAACCCAGTTCTCCCAGATGAGAGTCCACACACTTCACCACTACACCAAACTGGCTCTCTACAAGAAATGCTTCACCTTGATCTGTCAAGTAAAGGCGTAGCAAAACAAAACAAAGAGTTAGATTCAGATTCATGGTTGTACCGCATGGCTCTGTTCTGCTAGCTAGCTAAGATGTGTCCACCCACAGTAGAGTTGTCAAGTCCTCTGGTACCATAGAGTCTTCTTCCGAAATTGCTAAAGCGTCTAGGAAAACCATAGAGTTTTCCCAGATGCTCCTAGAGCGGTTGGCGTGCTATGCCGCCAGCACAATGATGTCATTTCCAAGTGATGTCATCATGCCAGCAATGTCGGGGGAAGATCCCCCACCTAATGTGGGCCAGCGAGTTGGGAACCTCCAGGGTGGGAGAACCCCCACCTGGCCTGGGAATTTGGCAGCCCTAACCCACAGAAGGAGACTTCCTGTGATATAAGAAAGAGCCCCATGCATCAAGGGAAGGCTCTTTCTGCCCGTGGAATGATATGGAAAGGCTCCATGGTATCCAAACCATTCTTCTGTTTCATCATATGAAAAACTTGAGTTATCTTCTTCAATATTAGGATAATAATAATAATAATAATAATAATAATAATAATAATAATAATAATAATAATAATAATAATAATAATAATAATAATAATAATAATAGATTTTATTTCTACCCCGCCCTCCCCGCCTAGGCGGCTCAGGGCGGATAGTGGTGGTGGTGGTGGAAATGGCCATCAGGTTGCAGCCAATTCAAGTTGGTTGTGCCTTGACTGCAAAAATGGAAATCTCACACAAGTCAGAAAGTTCACCACCCCCATCAGTGAAATGATAATGCAATAGGAATGTGGAAATGCTAGCCGGGATATCCTATTGGGCTGGAAGAAAGGCTAATCACGTTGGCTGGATAACCACCTTATCAGTCACATCTTATCAGAAATGGAAATCTCACACAAGTCAGAAAGTTCACCACCCCCATCAGTGAAATGGAAATCTCACACAAGTCAGAAAGTTCACCACCCCCATCAGTGAAATGATAATGCAATAGGAATGTGGAAATGCTAGCCGGGATATCCTATTGGGCTGGAAGAAAGGCTAATCATGTTGGCTGGATAACAACCTTATCAGTCACATCTTATCAGAAATGGAAATCTCACACAAGTCAGAAAGTTCACCACCCCCATCAGTGAAATGGAAATCTCACACAAGTCAGAAAGTTCACCACCCCCATCAGTGAAATGATAATGCAATAGGAATGTGGAAATGCTAGCCGGGATATCCTATTGGGCTGGAAGAAAGGCTAATCATGTTGGCTGGATAACAACCTTATCAGTCACATCTTATCAGAAATGGAAATCTCACACAAGTCAGAAAGTTCACCACCCCCATCAGTGAAATGGAAATCTCACACAAGTCAGAAAGTTCACCACCCCCATCAGTGAAATGATAATGCAATAGGAATGTGGAAATGCTAACCGGGATATCCTATTTGGCTGGAAGAAAGGCTAATCACGTTGGTTGGATAACCACCTTATCAGTCACCTTATCAGGAGAGCCAGTTTGGTGTAGTGGTTAAGAGTGCGGACTCTTATCTGGGAGAACCGGGTTTGATTCCCCACTCCTCCACTTGCACCTGCTGGCATGGCCTTGGGTCAGCCATAGCTCTGGCAGAGGTTGTCCCTGAAAGGGCAGCTGCTGTGAGAGCCCTCTCCAGCCCCACCCACCTCATAGGGTGTCTGTTGTGGGGGAGGAAGGTAAAGGAGATTGTGAGCCGCTCTGAGACTCTTCGGAGTGGAGGGCGGGATATAAATCCAATATCTTCTTCTTCTTCTTCACATATCAGCCCAGTTGTCTTGCTGCCTCTTCCGCCTCCCCCTGCCCTGCAAAATGAAACTAGACAGTGATGCCGATGAATAGCTATCAAACTGGAAAGTTCTCAGCTGTTCTCAAATGTTGGCAATAATTCTGCCTGCATTAGGAACACTTGCAATCTTGGCTCAGTCAGGCCAAATCGTGACAAGCCGATTTCTGACTGCACTTCTACTCTTGCAAAGCTAATCTTAACTCTCAACAACATTGTTCCGCAAATTGCAATACGGAGGAAAATGGACCACAACAAAGTCAGTTTTAGAAACAAGAGAAGCTGATTGAGAAGAATCAAACCCAGATGTCTTCCCCCCTGAAACGGAAAACTTGGCAGGGCTGCATTTCTCTGAAAGCAAGGAAAGTCATCACCTCTTAAAAAGCTGGTCGGCCTCTCAGCCATCACAGCTGATCTTGGTTTTAATTTAAACAAGTCAATGTAGAAGGGAAGGGAGAAAGGAGGAGGCGGGAAAGGAAAGGGGAAGCGGAATGTTGGCTTTGATTGCCTTATTGATACCCATGCCTTCTGAGTTGCACAGCCTTCCAGAACCTGGGTAAGTGGGTCGTTTATCTTCCCTTTCAAGTGGCATAAAGGCTTGGAGCTTTATTTTAACCCCGAGACTCTTTTACGGAAGCATGTTCTAATTTCCAACTCAATTGCCTGTCTTTCCTCATCAGAGCTAGAAGTCCATCATGCAAAACCCCGTTTGCTTCAATGCTCCAAGCAAACCAAAAATTAAGACCTAGCCACATGACCCTGCACTTGAGATACTTACCATATTTTGAAAAAGCAAAACAGAGGACCTATTTCCCAACTGACGACTTCTAACAAGTGATCGCTTATGACAAATCTCATTTGAAATATCCCTAACCTTCCAGCCCCCAAAGAGGACATTTTCTTCAGGTTTTTTTTAAAGAGCTCAAAAGAGAATGGACACACAAAAAAAGAGGATATGTCCTCTAACAAGAGGTTATTGGGTAACCCTACACTGCACTCATGTTCTTTTTGGGTGAGATCTTCTTCTGACAAGTTGTAAGAACATAAGAGAAGCCATGTTGGATCAAGCCTATGGCCCATCCAGTCCAACACTCTGAGTCACACAGTGGCAAAGAAACCCAGGTGCCATCAGGAGGTCCACAAGTGGGGCCCTCCCACTGTTGCCCCCCCCCACCCCAAGTACCAAGAATACAGAGCATCACTGCCCCAGACAGAGAGTACCCTCTATACCTTGTGGCTAATAGCCACTGATGGACCTCTGCTCCATATGCTTATCCAATCTCCTTTTGAAGTTGTCTGTGCTTTTAACCACCACCACTTCCTGTGGCAGTGAATTCCACGTGTTAATCACCCTTTGGGTGAAGAAGGACTTCCTTTTATCTGTTCTAACCTGACTGCTCAGCAATTTCATTGAGTGCCCACAAGTTCTTGTATTGTGAGAAAAGGAGAAAAGTCCTTCTTTCTCTACCTCCTCTATCCCATGCATAATCTTGTAAACCTCGATCGTGTCACCCCTCAGTCAACATTTCTCCAAGCTAAAGAGCCCCAAGCGTTTTTAACCTTTCTTCATAGGGAAAGTGTTCCAACCCTTTAATCATTCTAGTTGCCCTTTTTCTGGACTTTTTCCAGTGCTATCATATCCTTTTTGAGGTGCAGTGATCGGAATTGTACATAGTACTCTAACTGAGGCCGCACTATCAATTTATACAGGGGCATTGTGATACTGATGACTCCAGATGCAAGATGAGATTCAAAAAGTTTGAGTATATCCAGCAAAATCTCTGCATACCACAACACAGGATACCTCTGGTTGCCACTGAAGAAACTGACTAAAAGACTAATCTGTTGCATTAAGTTGAGCATTGGTTCCAGATATTGAAATAAATGGCGTCAGATGAAGGTTGTCCGAAACAGGCATAGATACCGGAAGCGTGTCACTACACGCCTATTGCTGTTGATACTGCAGGACTATTGTTGTTGAAGAAGTTCACCAGCACTTCTTTGAGCATTTATGTAGAGCTTGGTTCTTTCATTGTGGACTTTATGCATTGCAATTTTTGAATCAGTGACTTATCTGCATTCTACTATTGTAAATTATTGTGTGTATTGCCAAGATGTTGTTTCAATCTATTATTATAGGATATTGAGTCATTGCAAATTTTGTCGCAAAATTAAACGTTGATACTACTATAAATAAAATTATATATATTAGCATCTTGCATTGGTAACTTTGTTCCAGAGAGCCGGAAACAGAAAAAGCAATTAACATGCGCTGATCCAAGTTGTGGAATGTTGTACTGAGGCTCCAGGATAAAACACTGAGAGAAAAAGGCTGATGAAGGTCTGAAACCGTGAGGAATCCCGGGCTGCGGTCCCTTACTCTCTTGGAGACAAGCTGTGCTGGAGATTTGAGGACTCCACCCAAGTTGCTGAACATAAGGGAGAACAGCAGGAAGGCAATTGCCTCTGAGGAACTGTACCTTATTATCTTCAAACAGCAGACAGTGTGGGGGAGTAAAAAGTACTCTTTTTCCAGCTGCGTTTGTATTATGAGCATTTGTGAATTTAGTATCAGGAGTGGTTTATAAATTACTAATGAGGACTACTGCTATGCATCTATTTTGATAACTGTAGGTTGCATATACACTATATTGTGTAAAAGTGCTATTGTTATTCTGGTGTTTTTTCACTTATCATTCACTTACATCGGAACCTGTTGATATTTACCCCGGGAGAAAATGGCTGCTTGGAAGGGTGGGCTCTATGGCATTGGACCATGCTGAGGCCCCTCCCCAAACCCCACCCTCTTCTGGCTCCACCCCCAAAGTCTCCTGGTCAACATAGACCTGGCAACCCTAGCTCTACTCCTGAGTAAATATAACTAGCAGGACGGCTTTCCTACCACTCCATGGTTTCCACTCATTCTTCAGTCAACTGTGTCTTGCATGAATTAGGCCAGATGTATCTCATTAGGTAAGTATTCTTATAAATTTGGAAAGCGCCTGTGCATTTAAATGAGAGGGGAGATTATGAAATGTGATGAAAAGCATTACATTTAACGGAGGAAACCCCTTGGGGAACAGGACTTTTGGCTTTGAAATGCAAGAGCTCAGGGTGGACCAATCGATATTATGGAGTCTCTAGGCTTCTGACCAACACCAACTGGATGTTAAAGTGGGGGGGGGGTTAAAAAGCATAGAGGGGAAGCGGGGAGGGAAGCGTGCTGGACATGATGAAAAATCCCCTCTGCCTGTATATTTACGCAGTCTTCAGACAGAGCATGCAAACTTTAGCACAGGCTGAGTTAAGCGAAAAACTGACCAGAAGGGATAAAACTAACATGTGTCCTTTTATGGCTGTTGTGAATAATCATATCGGTCCTGCCTCCTATCCCAACTGAAGGGGAGAGAATGAATCCATCTCATGGAGTCAAAAGTATTCATAAAAGGAATTAAATGGACTTTTCTAGCATGGAATCTGTTCCTTCTTTGACCATCTGGGAGACATCCTTCACACATGGCTAGGGCAGCTGTCCGTAATAAACGTGGCCAGCACATCGAGAGTTCTTGATATTGGATGTTGAACAGGAGGCTGTCCGATAACAGGAAGACGTTAGCTCAAGTGGGTAGATTAAGCCAGTACTGGCCAGTTAAACAGGGCCTGGTGTATCTCTAACCCAGGGGAGTCAAACTCATTTTGTTATGAGGGCTGGATCTGACATAAATGAGGCCTTGTCAGGCTGGGTCATGTTGGACCAGACCATGTGTGTACCTGCTGAAGATTAGGTAGCAGAGATAGAGACTTCATAAAGGACACAGACAAACACAATTTTTTAAAAAAACAAACAAAATAAAACATGCTTAAAACATTAGCTATGGCGAACCTGGGCAGTATAATCAAAATTAGAGACATCACCCTGCCAACAAAAGTCTGTATAGTCAAAGCGATGGTATTCCCAGTAATACTGTATGGCTGTGAGAGCTGGACCATAAGGAAGGCCAAGCGCAGAAGAATAGATGCTTTTGAGATGTGGTGCTGGAGAAGACTCTTGAGAGTCCCTTGGACTGCAAGAAGATCCAATCAGTCAGTCCTAAGGGAAATCAACCCAGACTGTTCCCTGGAAAGTCAGATGCTGAAGCTGAAGCTTAAATACTTTGGCCACCAAATGAGAAGGAAGCACTCACTGGGGAAGATCCTGATGCTGGGAAAGACAGAAGGCAAAAGAAGAAGGGGATAGCAAAAGAGGAGATGGCTGGACAGCATTACTGATGTAACAAACATGAATTTGAGCAGACTTCGGAGGATGGCGGAAGACAGGAGGGCCTGGCATGACTTTGCCCATGGGGTTGCAAAGAGTCGAACTCGACTGTGCGACTGAACAACAACAAAAAACATTAGCACTTGTTGGTCTTAAAGGTGCTTTCTTTGCATTTCTCCCACGGGATCCAGGGAACTAGGAAGCTCTGGTTCTTTCCTTCCTTCCCCAGGGGACCAGGAGGGGGAGGAGCCTCAACCAATGGAGAAAATCAAGGTTTTGTTCTGTAGCTCCTGTGCGATTGAGCAAGCCTTGCAAAGCAAGCTGAGAGGGAGAAGGAAGCAGACAAGAACCAATTGCTCAGGGGCTTGATAGGAGTCCTCCTGGGTCCTGATTTGGCCCCCGAGTTGCAAGTTTGACACCCCTGAATTAAACTCTTTCTTTCTCTCTCTCTCTCTCTGCCCCTCCCTCCAATAACCCAATCCAAATTAAAGCGCTGCATAACTGCTGCGGCAAGGCTCCACCCCCAAAGTCTTCTGGCTCCACCCCCAAAGTCCCCAGATATTTCTTGTACTGGACCTGGCAACCCTAAATCTGGCACATCTACAGGTGTTCGCTATTATTGTCCAAGATGTGAGTGACATCTAATCTCCAGCCGGCCAGCTGTGAGTGACATCTAATCTCCAATCGGCTCTCAGTGGTAAAGTGTACAGACTGTGGAACTGGTGGTTGCCTACAGACCCCGGGCACAGGAGAGAAATTATGGTAGCCCTACGGGAAGCCAGAGCTGTCTGGAACTGGCAACATTGCATGAAGGGAGACACCGGCTTTTCATCCAGGTTTGTTTGAAGGGCAGCCAAAACTCCAGGGGTCCCATCTAACTAGACCAAGGAATGGCTTTCGGACAGGGCCTAATGAGGAGTTTGCAGCTCATCCGTCTTGATACTGGGAAAGACAGAAGGCAAAAGAAGATGGGGATGGCAAAAGAGGAGACGGCTGCACAGCATTACTGATGTAACAAACACGAATTTGAGCAGACTTCGGAGGATGGTGGAAGACAGGAGGGCCTGGCTTGACTTGGTTCATGGGGTCGCAAAGAGTCGGACTTGACTGTGCGACTGAACAACAACAAAAGGGTGCCAGAAAGTCTAGGGCTGGCCCTGGATGGGGGACCACCATGGAAATTCAGGGTGACTCCACAGAGGAAGGCGATGGCAAGTCACCTCTCTTGCCTTGGAAACTCTATGGGATCGCCATAAATTGGTTGTGTCTTGACAGAACTTTCCACCCATTGTTTGTCCCCAGAAGGACTACATGCTCTACTTCAAGATTGTATATCCAACTTCTAGTCAGACTGAGACATTCTTGAGGGACTCTTTGAGTCCAAGGAAGACTTCTGGGTGAAGGGAAGCATCCTCTTGAGGGCCAGGCATGATTTGAAGATGGAGAAAGCCCGACTCATCTGCCACCTCCTTCCCCCTCTCCTGGGCCTCCCACCCCATTGAAGCAGCCAAGAATTCAGAATGGAAAATTCCAGCAAAAGTAGGACGCGGCTGGAAATTTGTGCTGAAGATCTCTTACTTGCCTATTAAATGCCATTTCTGCATGAGTGTGAGCAGGAAAAAACACTCTGGATATCATTGCATGCACATGATTTTTTTTTTTTAATGTGCACTACTCTATATTGATTCCCCTCTGAGATTAGGAAGGGCTTCAAACACCAGGATCATAATGCTCAGATGGGTTTAGTTAGTATCTCAAAGGCCGGCCTTCACAGATGCCTGCACGCCAGAGATGATAGCTGGGTTTATGAAAAGCGCAGGCTGCAACTGGGGACATGAGAAACAAGACTGCGAATTCCCTGCTAAACCCGTCGGCGGGGAGGGGAGGGGGCCCCAGCCAGACTTCATCAAAACATACATGCATTTTAAATAGCATGTGTCATTAACACATTCCTGGTTCTTTTCTTTCTAAACACTCTAATAGGGTGGGAGTGGTCTTGTTGAAATTGACAAGGAAATTTCTGTTTATTTCTACCATTCATGGATAACCTACCAGAAAGATCAAGGAGGAGGAGGAGGAGAAGAAGAAGAAGAAGAGGAGAAGGAGGAGCAGGAGGAGGAGAAGGAGAAGAAAAGGAGGAGGAGGAGAAGGAGGAGAAGAAGAAGAGGAGGAGAAGGAGCAAAAGAAGAAGAGGAGAAGGAGGAGCAGGAGAAGAAGAGGAGGAGGAGAAGAAGAAGAAGAAGAGGAGGAGGAGCAGGAAGAGAAGGAGAAGAGGAGGAGGAGCAGGAACAGAAGGAGAAGAAGAAGAGGAGGAGGAGGAGAGAAGGAGGAGGAGAAGAGGAGAAGAAGAAAAGAAGGAGGAGGAGAAGAAGAGGAGCAGGAGGAGGAGGAGAGGAGCAGAAGAAGAAGAGAAGGAGGAGCAGGAGGAGGAGAAGAAAAGGAGGAGGATGAGAAGAAGAAGAGGAGGAGCAGGAGGAGAAAGAGGAGCAAGAGGAGGAGGAGCAGAAGAAGAGGAGGAGGAGAAGCAGAAGAAGAAGAGGAGGAGCAGGAGGAGAAAGAGGAGCAAGAGGAGGAGGAGAAGAAGAGGAGGAGCAGGAGGAGAAAGAGGAGCAAGAGGAGGAGGAGAAGAAGAGGAGGAGAAGGAGGAGCAGGAGGAGGAGAAGGAGAAGAAGAGGAGGAGGAGCAGGAGAAGGAGAAGAAGAGGAGGAGAAGGAGGAGCAGGAGGAGAAGAAGAAGAGAAGGAGGAGGAGAAGAAGAGAAGGCAGAGGAGAGTAGGAGAAGAAGAGGAGGAGGAGCAAGAGTACCAGGAGGAGGAGAGAAGTAGGAGGAGGAGGAGGAGAAGGAGGAGCAGGAGGAGAAGAAGAAGAGAAGGAGGAGGAGAAGAAGAGAAGGCAGAGGAGAGCAGGAGAAGAAGAGGAGGAGGAGCAAGAGTACCAGGAGGAGGAGAGAAGTAGGAGGAGGAGGAGAAGAGGAGGAGCAGGAGTCACCCTGTGAAGTAGGTGGAGCTAAGAGAGCTCTGAGAGAAAATGTGACAGACCCAAGGTTACCCTGCCGTTTCGTGTCGACAAGGAGTGGGGAATCAAACTCAGTTCTCCCAGATGGGAGTCCACACTCTTAACCACTACACCACGGCTGGCTCTTAACCGCTACACCACAGAGGGGGGGCCCCTGGAAGTGTGGGACGCTTACTGCTCTTGCAGATACCTGCCCATAACTGGGGAGTGGGAGGCAAGCCTTGGGGTTGCCAACCTCCAGATGCAATGTGGAGATCTCCTAGAATTACAACTGATGTCCAGGCAATGAAGAAGAAGATGATGGTATTGGATTTATACCCTGCCCTTCACTCTGAATCTCAGAGGAACTCACAATCTCCTTTACCTTTCTTCCGCACAACAGACACCCTGTGAAGTAGGTGGGGCTGAGAGAGCTCTGATAGAAGATGCCTTTTCAAGGACAACTCCTGCAGAGGTATGGCTGACCCAAGGCCATTCCAGCAGCTGTGGCATGGGGTGGAGTGGGAAATCAAACCCGGTTCTCCCAGATAAGTGTCTGCGTACTTAACCACTACACCAAACTGGCTCTCAGTTCCTCTGGAGAAAATGGCTGCTTTGGAGAATGGACTCAATGGCATTATTACAATGACTTGGAATCTTACAGCCACATAGGATTGCCAAGTCCAATTCAAGAAACATCTGGGGACTTTGGGGGTGGAGCCAGGAACAAGGGTGTGACAAGCATCATTGAACTTCAAAGGGAGTTCTGGCCATCACATTTAAAGGGACCACACACCTTTTTAAATGCCTTCCTTCCACAGGAAATAATGAAGGATAGGGGCACCTTCTTTTGGGGCTCATAGAATTGGACCCCCCTGGGCCAATCTTTGTGAAACTTGGGGAGTACTTTGAGGAGAGGCACTGGATGCTATACTGAAAGTTTTGTGCCACTACCACAAAAAACAGCCCCCCGCAGAGTCCCAGATACCTGCAAATAAATTCTTCATTATTTCCTAGAGGAATCAGTCTCCATAGGGAATAATGGAGTGCCCAGTGGACATTTCCCTCCTCCCTCACTGCTTTCTGATGACCCTGAAGCAGGGGGAGGGCCTCCAAACTCAGGGATCCCCTGCCCCTACCTAGAGATTGGCCATCCTACAGCCACAATCCTACACAAAGGTGTACCTACACCTATTGATTGTAGCGGGTTTACCCACCTCGCACTTTTCAAGGCATTGAGCTGTTTGACCCTCATGCTTAATTCTCCCTATGAAACCCGTGGGCTTTTTAAGAGCTTCACCTTGGCTGAATCACGGCTGGTGAGGTAGGATCTCTGTTCTGGGCCTCTGAGATTTTTCACGCAGCAGCTGGATTTCCGAGACACACTCTCCCTCCCCGCTCTTAATAACCATTCCGCTGAAAGAATCAGTTCCATGTGCGTGCTGAGTGGATTTATGGCTTTGGTAATAGCCAAGCTACTGCTGAAGCCCAGGGCTAGAGAGCCATAAAACTCTAGCAGATGGGAATTCCCCAGATCCTCAGCTGAAAAGGCTGCCTTTGCTAGAGGCAGCCTTCGGCAGACCCCAGAGAAGGAGAGCCAAGGCGGCATAGCCAACAAGGGAGCTGAGAAGAGACCTGATAGGTTGGGCCGAAGTTCCCTTTCGACCAATGCAAATGAGGAACCAGCAAGTGACTGAGAGGGAAGGGAAAACCCACCCACCCCCATTTGCTGTCATCACCCCTTGTCTCCTTCCCCACAATTTTTGTGCACAATTTTGAGTTACTAGCAATCCAAAACGGCATTCACATTTTGGAACAGGAGTTTTTTTTCCTTTTTTTTGTGGGGGGATGGAGTAAGTTATTTTGCAATATCTGTGCATGGGCAGATGTTACAGTAAACTTGGGAGAGCTTTACCATCAAATTAGGGCTTGTTTGTTTTCTGAGAGAGCCAGTTTGTTGTAGTGGTTAAGAAAGAACCTGTAAGAGAGCCAGTTTGCTGTAGTGCTTAAGTGTGCGGACTTTTATCTGGGAGAACCGGGTTTGATTCCGCACTCCTCCACTTGCAGCTGCTGGAATGGCCTTGGGTCAGCCATAGCTCTGGCAGAGGTTGTCCTTGAAAGGGTGGTTGAAAGAGCCAGTTTGGTGTAGTGGTGAAGTGTGCGGACTCTTATCTGGGAGAAGCGGGTTTGATTCCCCACTCCTCCACTTGCACCTGCTAGCATGGCCTTGGGTCAGCCATAGCTCTGGCAGAGGGTGTCCTTGAAAGGGCAGCTGCTGTGAGAGCCCTCTCCAGCCCCACCCACCTCACAGGGTGTCTGTTGTGGGGGAGGAAGGTAAAGGAGATTGTGAGCCGCTCTGAGACTCTTCGGAGTGGAGAGCGGGATATAAATCCAATATCTTCATCTACCTCACAGGGTGTCTGTTGTGGGGGAGGAAGGTAAAGGAGATTGTGAACCACTCTGAGATTCCGAGTGGAGGGCAGGATATGAATCCAATATCTTCTTCAAATGGTTGGCTCCATTGTTCAGATTTGGCTACCTACATGGGGCCAGTCCGTCCTTCGCTATGAAATACTGTGATCCTTTTTCAGCATTGGCTAACTCAGGGTAGGCATGGCATGAAAAGTTGTGTGACCAAGTATTTGGTATTCAGAGCTACGGAGCTGCCACTTCTCAAACTGTCCAACATCCTTCCTTTCACTGTGTGGCGATGTCCAGGCATTAGGTGAGAACCGTTTACTTCAGTGCTGTGATTTCTGCAAATCAAGTTTCCATCCAAGGCAGAGGAACCGGCCAAGCTAAGGTTTTCAGATCCGTTGTCAACTTGAGAGGCAGTATGCTGCAGGAGATAGAATTCGAATGGAAGCGCACAAAGCCGCAGCCTGCCTCACAGGGCTGTCGTGGTGGGGAAATGGAGGGAGGGGGTGATGATTCGACAGCTGCTTTGAGTCAGAACCGGAGAGAAGATCAGGGTATAAATAAATAAACACCAGGGCAACTGTGCTCCTTCTGGCTTTCGGGATTAAAAATGGATAGACTTGTCCTCTGTAAATTTGTCTCAAAATTTCAAGAGTCGAAAAGCCAGCTGGGTGTAGCCGTCTTGACTGTTATGGACGACATCCCAGACTTGAAAGTGTAACTCCAACTCTGGGACAGAGGGAAGAGAAGGGAGGCGTTTTGTTTAAAGTCGATCCCTGCTGAGTTTAGAAGGCTAAAGGCAATGCAAACACATCTTGAAGGCAAACCAAAGGGTTGTGTAGGCGGGTGTTCTTTAGTGTGTGTGTTTTTTTAAAAAAAATGCTGCAAATGCAAAGACCACAAAATGACCACACAGTGAGAAGGAGGATTCTAGGCCATCCTCCAAGAAAAGATCCCATATGGGAGCTGGGGTTGACTGAAGCTGGATACAGAAATCCTTTTGTTTTCTTTTCTTTTTTAAAAAATCAGCTCTAAAGGGATGCTGGGATAGAAAGAGGAGTGCTGTTGGAACTCACGTTTGCCTTGTGTCTCCTTGCAAACTCCACTCATAGGTTTCCTCCTGCAAATGTGTTTAAAATTTTTGAAAAGTAAACTTGCAGATTTTATAAGCTTGCTATAGGGTTGCTGTAGAGGTCCATCAGTGGCTATTAGCCACAGTGTGTATATGTGTGTGTGCGTGTGTGTGTGTATATATATATTGGCCACTGTGTGACACAGAGTGTTGGACTGGATGGGTCATTGGCCTGATCCAACATGACTTCTCTTATGTTCTTCTGTGACACAGAGTGTTGGACTGGATGGGCCATTGGCCTGATCCAACATGGTTTCTCTTATGTTCTTATGTTGCCAATCCCCAGTTGGGGGCTAGACCCTGGGGAGGATGGGATGGGAGGAATGGTATGGACCACAACTGGATTGTAATACGTGGGGTTTCCAACTCCAGCTTGGGAAATTCCTGGAGATTTGGGGGTGGAGTCTAGGGAAGACAAGGTTTGGAGATAGGGGGGAAACCTCATTGGAGATACTTTGCCGGAGAATCCAGCCTCTGAAGCTGCCCTTTTTCTCCAGGGGAACTGATCTCTGTAGTTGTAATTCTGGGAGAGCTCCAAGCGCCATCTAGAAACTGGCTAGTAGCGACTGTAGTCTGGGGATGAGTTCTAATTCCAGCAGATCTCCAGGCCCCACCTAGAAGTTGGCAACCATCTTACCCATCCTGCAATTAGGATTTGGGGTGGGGGGAAGGGCAGGAGCCTAAATGCCCAGAGTGCGGCAGATTTTCCACTTCATTAAAGTCCTGCTTCCCTAATGGCCTTGCGTGATTTCAGAGGCCGCTGAGAGGAACTCCAACGGTTCAGGCCTCGAGCTTGTTAGAGTGATTTTCTAAAGATTAACAAGGATTGATTCCCCTGGAAAGCGAGGGGAGGGGCGGGGAGAGGCTGCTCTGCCCCCTTCATCTGACTGCCCCACAACTGCATAATTGTGAAGGTTGCGTCTTCCTGCTGAGGATAAAAAAAAAAAAAGGGCAGGAAGAGAACAAGAGAGGAAAAGCAAGGGACAGAAATGGAATACTAAACTAGGAAGAAATATAAAAAGGAAGAACATTCCTCCCTATGTAGAGCCTGTAGAATCCAAATTACATGAAGAATAGGTCTAGTTTGGTGCGTGTGTGTGTTTTAAGACCAATGTTTTGGCAGTTCGAGGTGATGGATTGCACAAACACAATGGCAGCTAGAGAAAAACTCAGCAAATCTAGCTGCCTGCCTTTTGGGGCAAAGGTTGGGCCATCTGTCCATTCATTAACCTCCCCGTGACCTCAGCTTTTAGGAAGGAATGAATCAATCCTCAAAAAAAAACAACTCGGAAAAGACTCCAGGGTGCCTTGGGGGCTGGGAGGTCAATGCGTGACCCCTAACCGCAAGATGGCAGGGTTTCCTATTGTGATGAAAGTCTTCCCCTTCCTTTTCTTTGAAAGAGCAACGGAACTCTCTTCCAACATCCTCATATGTACCCATTCCAAAGGGCATCGTGTGTTAATCTTTTACTTGAACAATGTAGCTGTATTTCTCATAACACAGCTTTCAAAAGAAGACGAAGAAGAAGAGATTGGATTTATATCCCGCCCTCCGCTCCGAATCTCAGAGCTGCTCACAATCTCCTTCACCTTTCTCCCCACAACAGACACTCTGTGAGGTGTGTGGGGCTGAGAGGACTCTCACAGCAGCTGCCCTTTCAAGGGACAACCTCTGCCAGAGCTACAGCTGACCCAAGGCCATTCCAGCCAGATGCAAGTGGAGGAGTGTGGAATCAACCTGGTTCTCCCAGATAAGGGTCCACACACTTAACCACTACACCAAACTGGCTTTCTTACAGAGAGTGTCAGGGAGTGGATGCAACTCTCCATCACAATGTTCTTCCACTGTGTCTACATAAAGGAACCCTCCAGCATCCACCCTGATCAACATAGAGTTTGGTTACCAGCTCCAGGTTGGAAAATGCCATTATTCCCTATGGAGACCCATTCCCATAAGGTAGAATAGAGAATTGCTCTGCGGGTATCTGGGCTCATTGTGTGTATGTGTGTTTGCTGAGTTAGAGGCAACAAATTTTCAGCACAGCATCCAATGCCTCTCCTCAAAACACCCCCCCCCTCCAAGTTTCAAAAAGATTGGACCAGGGGGTCCAGTTCTATGAGCTCCAAAACAGGGTGCCCCTATTCTTCATTATTTCCAATGGAGGGAAGGCATTTAAAAGGTGTGCAGTTGTTAGGGTTTACAGATACCTTTAGCAGAGTTGTGTGTAGAGAACCACAAAAACAAGCCAGGCAGACGGTTTAGCTTAAGAATAAAGTAGTTTACTTTTACTATGAGGAAAAGGTGACTGGGATTACTAGAAAACAAAAGAAGGATTCATTATCCTATCTAGTCTCTAGACTACATCTCGACTCTCTTGAGTCCAAACTCTAACTGCATGGAGATCTGAGGGCTTTACACAAAGGGCAATAAAAACTGACCAAATGGTTTCCCCCAGACCACCTCCCAAATATATGGATTAGCCTATTAGGGCTCTCCCTCAATGGTCACTATGCATATTGACACCTAGCCTTGGTGGGAAGTACGTGCAAGCATTCTCATTGGCTCTACCTACTCACTGGCTAAACATCAGCATGCATATACAAACACTTAATTAACTCATGACAACAGGAAGTGAAATTGCATCAGAAAACCCAACATCAGTCCATTTAAATGTGATGGCCAGAACTCCCTTTGGAGTTCAATTATGCTTGTCACAGCCTTGCTCTGGCTCCACCCCCAATGGCTCCTGGCTCCACCCCAAAGTATACTGGCTCCACCCCCAAAATCCTCAGATATTTCTTGAATTGGACCTGGCAACCCTAACGCTAGCTGGCACTACATTTTATGAAACACGGGGCTCGGTCCCACAAAGTCCCATTTATGGCAGATCCAGTCCTCATAACAAATGAGTTTGACACCCCTGCCTTAAAGCTTCATGGGTGTGGGACAGTTGAAAATGATGATGATATTGGATTTACATCCCGCCCTATACTCTGACGTTCACAATCTCCTTTATCTTCCTGCCCACAACAGACACCCTGTGAGGTGGGTGGGGCTGAGAGAGCTCCCCCAAAAGCTGCCCTTTCAAGGACAACTCTGCAGAGCGATGGCTGACCCAAGGCCATCCCAGCCGCTGCAAGCGGAGGAGTGGGAATCAAACCCCGTTCTTCCAGATAAGCGTCCGCACACTTCACCACTACACCAAACTGGCTGTCTGAAAAAGCATCTGTCTGGCCCATTCTTGCAGACTTCCAGATGTCCTTCTCTACCTACATCTTTACGGCCTGATCCCACTCATTCTCTGCTGTGACCCTCATCGGTTAAGCAAGCCAGGCCCTGCCCAGCCTGGGTGAGCACATCCACCATGGACGGTTCAGCAGAAAGCCGTAGCTGCAGGCCCAATGAGACACGAGCCGCAAAGCTCTCCCTCTGCCCCCCCCCCACCTTTCCACCCTGCATGACTGAGCAGGACTAGGCAGCTGGGCTTCCAGGCTGGACATGTCAAATCCTTGGCAGGCTGGAGTGGAGAGGCAAAGAGGAAGCAGGCCAATACCTGCACGGTGCATAAATCTGGGCTTTGCGAGAAGGAGCTGCTGGGGCACCAGCGGGGGGATCCTGCCTGAATGTAGAGGAGTTTGCATTTCTCATCCCTACTGATTAGTTGTTGCCAGGTCCCATGCAAGAAATATCTGGGGACTTTGGGGGTGGAGCCAGGAGACTTTGGGGTGGAGCCAGGAGCAAGCAGAATTGAACTCCAAAGGGAGTCCTGGCCATCACATTTCAAGGGACCGCACACTTTTTCAATGCCTTTCCTCTATTGGAAATAATGAAGGTTAGCGGCACCTACTTTGGGTGCCCACAGAATTAGACCCCGCAGGTCCAATCTTTTTGAAACTTGGAGGTCGTTTTGAGGCAAGCCACTAGATGCTATGCTACAAATTTGGTGCCTCTACCTCAAAAAACTGCTCCCAGAGCTTCAGATACCCTCGGGTCAATTTTTCCATTATACCTATGGGAATCGGTCTCCCTAGGGAATAATGGAGTGCCCAGCAGACATTTTCCTCCCCCCCTCCCTGCTTTCTAATGACCCTGAAGCGGGGCGGGGGGACCTCCAAACCGGGGGATCCCCTGCCTTTACCTGGGGATTAAAAAGTAACAGATAAGAGAAACGTGGAAAAGTGGAGCAGGAAAAAAGGTGAATACCTCCGCGAATAACCAGCCTCAGAACAGAGAAACTATAGAAAAAGAATAAATATTTATAACAATATGACGCGATATCAATCACAATAGAGAAGCCACACCCGCACCCCAGTTTCAAAAAGGTGAAATCGTCCAAAATTACAGTGTGGAGGTCCGAGTTTTGGCAGAGGAGTAGTATTCACCGGAGTCCCACCGAGCTCCAAATCTTCTTAACAACAATTTGATGGAAATATTCCTCGCTGCATAGGAACATTTCCATCAAATGGTAGTCAAGAAGATTTGGGGCTTGGTGGGACTCCTGTGAATACTACTCCTCTGCCAAAACTCGGACCTCTGCATTGCAATTTTGGACGATTTCACCTTTTTGAAACTGGGGTGCGGGTGTGGCTTCTCTATTGTGATTGATATCGTGTCATATTGTTATAAATATTTACTCTTTTTCTATAGTTTCTCTGTTCTGAGGCTGGTTACTTGCAGAGATATTTACCTTTCTGCCTGCCCGACTTGGAGATTGGCAACCTTACACCAAACTGGAAAGCCAGTTTGGTGTAGTGGTGAAGTGTGCAGACTCTTATCTGGGAGAATCGGGTTTGATTCCCCGCTCCTCCACTTGTACCTGCTGGAATGGCCATGGGTCAGCCATAGCTCTGTCCTTGAAAGGGTGGTTGAAAGAGCCAGTTTGGTGTAGTGGTTAAGTGTGTGGACTCTTATCTGGGAGAACCGGGTTTGATTCCCCACTCCTCCACTTGCACCTGCTGGAATGGCCTTGGGTCAGCCATAGCTTTGGCAGAGGTTGTCCTTGAAAGGGCAGCTGCTGTGAGAGCCCACTCCAGCCCCGCCCACCTCACAGGGTGTCTGTTGTGGGGGAGGAAGGTAAAGGAGATTGTAAGCTGCTTTGAGACTCTTCGGAGTGGAGGGCGGGATATAAATCCAATATTTTCTTCTTCTACTACTGCTGATTCCACTTGAAATCCCCCATTTTGCCTCCACTCCTCCCTTGTGCCGACAGGACAGTTTTTTAATTTATTTACATGATTGATTGACTTCATTTATGTTCCACCTTTCTTTCCCTATGAGGACCCAAGGCGACTTGCGTAATTCTCCTTTATTTCATCCGCACAACATCCCTGCAGGGTAGGTTAGGCTGAGAGCATGTGTTAGGGGCCCGAGAGCACCCTTCCTTATTAGAGTGGAGATTCAAACCTAGATCCTGGGAGTTTCCCAGATCCTAATCCGACACGCTAGGCCAGGGGTGACAACACTGTGACTCGGGAGCCATATGTGGCTCTTTCACACATATCGTGTTGCTCTTGAAGCCCCCACTGCCCCATTTGATGGCTTGGAGAAGGCGTTTCTCTCTTTAAATCACTTCTCCAAGCCGAGCCAGCAGGTGGCTTGAAGAAGAAGAATTGCAGATTTATACCCCGCCCTTCTCTCTGAATCAGAGAGTGGCTTACAATCTCCTTTATCTTCCTCCTCCACAACAGACACCCTGTCAGGTGGGTGGGGCTGAGAGGGCTCTCACAGCAGCTGCCCTTTCAAGGACAACTCCTGCAAGAGCTATGGCTGACCCAAGGCCATTCCAGCAGGTGCCAGTGGAGAAGTGGGGAATCAAACCCGATGCACCCAGATTAGAGTCTGCACACTTAACCACTACACCAAACTAGCTCTCTAGTTTGGAGAATGCATTTAAAGTGAAAGTTGCTTCTTATCCATGCCTCCCTCCCCCTCCCCATCCCCCATCTATCTGTCTGCCCCGCAGCTCTTATACACCTGATGTTCATGTCTTACGGCTCTTAGACATCTGATGTTTATTGCATGTGGCTCTTATGTTAAGCAAGTTTGGCCACCCCTGCTCTGAGTTCTACACCACACTGAGACTGAGTTCCCACTCACCTTACGCCGCTCTCACGTTCCTCTTCTCAATGAAGCTTCCTTCTGATTTCACACTATCTGCCCTGGGGCTGCAAATAACAGAAACTGGTTTTTGGAGGCATAAGGTGAGTGGGAAATCGGTCTGACTTTCACTTCTTGAGAACCTTCTTTTTCATGTTACTCTCTGACAAGACTTTTTTAAATAGAAAAAGCCCAGCAGGAACTCATTGGCCTATTAGGCCACACCCCCTGACATCATCATTGTTCCACACAAGGGGGGGGGGGGGTTGTAGAAAAAAGCCAGCAGGAATTCACTTGCATATTACACCACATCCCCTGGTGAACATATGAAGCTGCCTTATTCTGAATCAGACCCTTGGTCCATCAAAGTCAGTATTGTCTTCTCAGACTGGCAGCGGCTCTCCAGGGTCTCAAGCTGAGGTTTTTCACACCTATTTGCTTGGACCCTTTTCTGGAGATGCCAGGGATTGAACCTGGGACCTTCTGCTTACCAAGCAGATGCTCTACCACTGAGCCACCGTCCCTCCCCAAAGAGCCAGTTTGGTGTAGTGGTTAAGTGTGTGGACTTGTATCTGGGAGAACCGGGTTTGAGTCCCCATTCCTCCCCTTGCAGCTGCTGGAATGGCCTTGGGTCAGCCATCGCTCTCCTAGGAGTTGTCCTTGGAAGGGCAGCTGCTGTGAGAGCTCTTTCAGCCCCACCCACCTCACAGGGTGTCTGTTTTGGGGGAGGCAGATAAAAGGAGATTGTGAGCCACTCTGAGACTCTGAGATTCGGAACAGAGAGCAGGATATAAATCCAATGTCGTCTTCTTCTTCTTCTTCTTCTTCTTCTTCTTCTTCTTCTTCTTCTTCTTCTTCTTCTTCTTCTTCTTCTTCTTCTTCTTCTTCTTCTTCTTCTTCTTCTTCTTCTTCTTCTTCTTCTTCTTCTTCTTCTTCCAGTTTCTTCTTTACAAGCCCCTTCATTTGAGAGAAGTTACTCTTCTAAAGTCAAATGTAGGGTGTGTTGGTCTTTTTGGACCACTTCCTATTTGCATGTGCTAAACTCAGGGCTTTTTTGTAGAAAAAGCCCAGCAGAAACACATTGGCATATTAGGCCAGCTGGAACTGCGTCCCTATGCGTTTGAAGCTTTTCTTTAGCATTTTTCTGTCTCTGTGCTGAATCTCCCATTGATGCAATTAGGATGTTTCTGCATGTTTTTAAAGTGCTTTGCTCCCACTAATGAGTCACAGCCTTTGTGACCACCCCGGCAGAACAAGGATCATCCTCATCTCTGGCAGATGGACACTGGAAGACAATGGCTTGCCTAAAGTGAAGCTAGACTTGAAGGGGCATGTGCTGACTCACATGCCATGGACGAGTAGGCCTTCTCCCCTCCTGCAAAGGGTTGCCAACCTCCAGGTGGGGCCAAAAAGAGTTATAACCAGGGCTTTTTTGAGCAGGAACACGCAGGTACGCTGTTCCTGCTGGCTTGGCATCAGGGGGTGTGTCCTATAATGCAAATGAGTTCCTCCTGGGTTTTTTTCCCACAAAAAGCCCTGTATGAAACAATGGCGCCATCAGGGGGTGTGGCCTAATACGCAAATGATTTCCTGCTGGGTTTTTTCAACAAAAAGCCTTGTATGAAACAATGGTGCCACCAGGGGGTGTGGCCTAATATGCAAATGAGTTCTTGCTGGGCTTTTTCATAAAAAAGCCCTGTATGAAACAATGGTGACATCTAGGGGTGTTGCCTAATGTGCAAATGAGTTCCTGCTGGGCTTTTTCTACAAAAAACCCTGTATGAAACAATGGTGATGTCAGGGGGTGTGGCCTAATACGCAAATGAGTTCCTGCTGGGTTTTTTTTTTAAAAAGCCCTGTATGAAACAATGGTGCCACCAGGGGGTTTGGCCTAATATGCAAATGAGTTTCTGCTGGGGTTTTTCTACAAAAAGCCCTGTATGAAACAATGGTGACATCAGGGGGTGTGGCCTAATGTGCAAATGAGTTCCTGCTGGGCTTTTTCTACAAAAAGCCCTGTATGAAACAATGGTGCCACCAGGGGGTGTAGCCTAACATGCAAATGAGTTTCTGCTGGGCTTTTCCTATAGAAAGCCCTGTATGAAACAATGGTGACATCAGGGGGTGTGGCCTAATGTATGTCCGGCTGGTGTCTGGCCAGCCAACCCACCCCCAGGACCATGTCAAAGGGGCAGGAAGGGGCGATCACGAACACCTCTACGTCCCAGTGATCTTCTACCCCCATGGGGACCTCCTGGGTCTGCTCCACGCACGGCTTTTCCCTCATTCGGGTCCTGTCCATTTGCTCGAACTCGAGCAGGCGGGGGAGGAGCTCCTTAGTTAGCTCCAACATTTCTACTAGTCTGGGGGTTATAATTTCCCAGGTGCACCCGGAGTCTATGAGGGCTCTTGCGTGCATAAATCTTTTCAATTTTACGTTTAACAAAGTCAATGGGATGAACATTAGTTCCCCCGATATTCTCATCCTTAGTGGTGCCGCTTTCTCCGGGACCTGCCGCTGGGCACCCTCTAGTGCAGGTCGGCCCCGTTTCCCGCCAGCTCGGTTTCCCAGGGGTCTTCACCCAGCTCTTCCAGCATTATAGAATCGTTATAGATAGGGCGGTGCTGCTGTGGCTCGACTCCTTCAGCTTGGTTATCTTCTTCGCCCCGGCCGTCGGCCCCTTAGGAGTTGGGTGGCTGCCCGGGTCCTCTCGGGGCAGTTGGCCGCTAGGTGGGTCGGGTCCCTGCATTGGTAGCACTTGTGCGCAGCGGGGAAGGGCTTGGTGGTTCCCCCCCGGCGCTTTCTTGGTCTCCGTCTTTTGGGTCGGCCGGGCCTCGCTGCTGAAGTGTGTATGCATACGAAAGCTTACATTCTGAATAAAACTTTGTTGGTCTTAAAGGTACTACTGGACTCCTGCTTTGTTTTATCATAGCCTATAAAGAATTTGAAAGCAACGCCTCCCAATCCTTAGCCCAGAAAACATTTGGTCAAGGGAGCTCTGCGCACTGAAACGTCATGCGCTAGTCATTTTGAAACAAGTCTATTTTACATTTACAGTCTCAGCCCCCTCCAACACACACAAGATCCTTCATAATATTTACGCCACAGTTATTTTAATTCCAGCTCTGTTTATTGCTCAAGTTAAACAAATTCTAATGAATTACATATTTCCCCCCCCTCTGGGCAGGAAGCAAACAAACGAAGTTGCATGAAAAGAGTGTTGTTAAGACTATGGAAATTGCCCCCACATGCTGCAATGAAGAAGCCAGGCTCAAGCAAAGGTTCAAGCCCAGACTTTCATAATAGCTGCTCTGCACTCAATTTGTCAAGGAACTTCCCTCTTACCCTGTTTATTTGACTCCATTTAAAAACTCTTCAGGAATTTCCCAACTTGGATGTGGCACCCCTAACAACAGACTAAATAGATTCGGGGTGGGGGGGGGTAGCCGTGTGGGCCTGATACAGCAGAACACAATTGGAGTCCAGTGGCACCTTTAAGACCCACAAAGTTTATTTCTGGGGATAAGCTTTCATGCGCATGCGCACTTCTTCAGATGCCTGAATCTTCGGATACCTGTACCTGAGGAAGTATGCATGTATTCCAGAAGAAGAAGAGAAGAAATTGGATTTATATCCCGCCCTTCACTCTGAATCTCAGAGTGGCTCCCAATCTCCTATATCCTCTTCCCCCACAACAAACACCCTGTGAGGTAGGTGGGGCTGAGAGAGCTCTCACAGAAGCTGCCCTTTTAAGGACAGCTCTGCAAGAGCCATGGCTGACCCAAGGCCAAGCCGGCAGCTTCAAGTGGAGGAGTGGGGAATCAACCCCGGTTCCCCCAGATAAGAGCCCATGCACTTAACCGTGACCCCAAACTGGCTGTCAATGCAAAGAATGCAAAGTGGTACAAATTTAGGCTTTGATTTGCAGTTGCCAGCCTCCAGGAAGTATCTGAAGAAGTATCACCAGAAGTTAAATTATTGTGCTCTGGGGCCATCCTTCCAGAGTAAGAAACCTAAAAGGTTAATATGCAATTAAAGGGCCGAACATTAAAAACAAAGTGTAAAAATATCTGTGAGCTAGCTCACTCTAACTCAGCGTAGAGGGGACACTGGCTGCCAGTCGGAGTAGACAAGACTGACTTTGAGGAGCCACGGGTCGAATTCAGTAGAAGGCAGCTTCACGTGCCTTCACTCCTGCTACTTCCAGGGCAAAGGATCTGGTCACAACCTCTCCTTGAGAGTTGAGACCTTAGAGAGCTACCGCCAGCCGGAGTAGACAATAGGCACTTGATAGGTGAAGGGAGCGACTCCGTCTTTCCCCAGGGAACAGTGGGAAGGGGGATGAGCCTCAGCCAATAGAAGGAAGAGAGGCTTGGTACAGTAGCTCTGCTGTGCGATGGAGAGAGCCTGGCAAAACGAGCTCTGCCTCCCCTCCCTGAGGGAGGAGCCTCAGCCAATTGAGAAAGCAGAGGTTTTGCTCTGTGGCTCCTGTGCGATTGAGCAAGGCTTGCAAAACAAACTGTTATGCAGAAGGAAGCTAGAGAGATGGAGAAGGAGGCAGATGACAGCCAGTTGCTCGGGGGCCTCATTGGAGCCCTCCGAGGGCTTGCTTGACACCCCTGGCTTAGAGGGAGTATTATTGCCAGGTCTGTGTTGGAAAATAACTGGAAACTTTGGGGATGGAGCCAGGACGGGGCGGGGTTTGGGAGGGGCCTCTGGATGGCACAATGCCCTAGACTCCACCCTTCCAAGCAGCCATTTTCTCCAGGAGAGCTGATCTCTCCCAGCTGGAGATCAGTTGTCAAAGTGAGAGATCTCCAGGCCCGACCAGGAGGCTGGCAACCCTACTTAGTCTCCAGCATGTATTCCAGAGTTAACAGTTTCGAGATCTTTGTTCTTTTGGTTCCTGGCTGGGTTCATTCCTTTTCATCTGTGCCGGGTCTTCCGTTTGTACTCGTGTTCACTTTAAGTGTTGCTTTATTTAAGATATTTGTTGGCTGGCCGTGCCATTAAACAAAAAAAAACCACATAAAACAATGCTGGAGATGACTCACCGCCTCATTCAAAGAACACCGGTAGCTTCAAACACATTGTGCACAAACGGACGCTGAAATGAAGTGTAAGCGATGATTTCTAAAAAGCGGATAAAGCCTTCACTCAAGATCACAGAGATAACAAGAAGAGAAAGCCCTGCTTAAAATTCGCTGATGCATAGCGCTGAGTCTTCAAACAAAATAGACATGGAAATCATAGCCAAGAACAGGCGTTGTGTGTAAGTGTTGCCGACCTCTAGGCAACAGAGGAGGAGGAAGAAGAGTTAGTTTTATACCCTGCTCTTCCTACCCAAAGGAGTCGCAGGGTGGCTTACAGTTTCCTTCTTCTCTAGAACCTCTAAATTTTGTTGTAGAACAAAGCAGCAGACAAGTGCACCTTTAAGACCAACTAAGTTTTATTCAGAATGTCAGCTTTCGTATGCTCTTAAGCAGACTTCATCAGACAAAATGGGAATGGAAGCAGCAATTCTTAATATAAGTTGGCTGTGTAGAATCATGGGAATGTTTTTAGCAGATTAAAAGAAACACAAATAGGGACCTGCGTTTGTTAGTGTTAGGACAAAGCAGGGCTGAAAAAACACTGGAGAGTGATAAAAAGCAGACTGCTGTTGTAGGTGTGAAGCGCCATAAATCTAGGTAACATTCTGGCTTTGTTAGTTTAAATAGAGGGCATGGTTTCTCAAGAGGTTATAACACCCATTATAGTTTGCCATTAGAAAAAAAGGAAGATTAAAATACATAAGAACATAAGAGAAGCCATGCTGGATCAGGCCAACGGCCCATCCAGTCCAACACTCTGTGTCACACAGTGGCAAAAAATTTTATATATACACACACACTGTGGCTAATAGCCACTGATGGACCTGTGTTCCATATTTTTATCTAAACCCCTCTTGAAGGTGGCTATACTTGTGGCCGCCACCACCTCCTGTGGCAGTGAATTCCACATGTTAATCACTCTTTGGGTGAAGAAGTACTTCCTTCTATCCGTTTTAACCTGACTGCTCAGCAATTTCATCGAATGCCCACGAGTTCTTGTATTACGAGAAAGGGAGAAAAGGACTTCTTTCTCTACTTTCTCCATCCCATGCATTATCTTGTAAACCTCTATCATGTCACCCCGCAGTCGACGTTTCTCCAAGCTAAAGAGTTCCAGGCGTTTCAACCTTTCTTCATATATGAGATGTCTGTTTGCCAAGGATCACCTGAAGGCTGCAATCACACACTAAATATTGCGGTTTCAATCCACTTTCAATGCACTTTCCAACTAGATTTTGCCAGTTTACACAGTAAAATCCAGTCAGAAAGTGTATTGAAAGTGTATTGAAAATGCACTACTTGGTTTGTGTGATTTCAGCCGAAGTGTAGTTTGGGAGGAAAGGAAAGGTCCCCTGTGCAAGCACCAGTCGTTTCCGACTCTGGGGTGACGTTGCTTTCACAACATTTTCACGGCAGACTTTTTATGGGGTGGTTTGCCATTGCCTTCCCCAGTCAGCTACACTTTCCCCCCAGCAAGCTAGGGACTCATTTTACCGACCTCAGAAGGATGGAAGGCTGAGTCAACCTCAAGCCGGCTACCTGAAAACCCAGCTTCCACCGGGGATCAAACTCAGGTCGTGAGCAGAGCTTAGGACTGCAGTACTGCTGCTTTAACACTCTGTGCCACGGGGCTCTATTTGGGAGGAAAACCAGTATGTAAAAGCACACTTTCTTATATCACCCAGCATAGAGCCTGCTAGGGAACTATGTGCCCACATGAGTAGACCCTGCTCTTACACTCTGTATGTCCTGTTTTCACAGTGAGGAGGCGGAGAAACTTGACCCCACATGCTTCTGATGTGGTTACAACCTCATTCTCCTGGGCTTTTTTATGAATCAGTCTTAAGGAACCAGAAGAGCAGGTTCTGGGCTACTATTTACCTCTGATGATAAGGATAAAAGATTAAATCAAAGGCACTCTGCAGTCATGGGAATACCAGCAAATTTCAGACCATTGCATTGGGCACAGTGTACTTGTATGTTCTTCAAAGTGTGCGGGGGGGGGGGGGGGACTCTCAGAAGTAGAAGAATTGCAGATTTATACCCTGCCCTTCTCCCTGAATCAGATTCTCAGAGCGGCTCACAATCACCTTTGTCTTCTCCCCGCACAACAGACACCCTGTGAGGTGGGTGGGGCTGAGAGGACTTTCATAGCAGCTGCCCTTTCAAGGACAACCTCTGTGAGAGCTATGGCTGACCCAAGGCCGTTTCAGCAGGTGCAAGTGGAGGAATGGGGAATCGAACCCAGTTCTCCCAGATAAGAGTCTGCATACTTCATCATGACACCAAACTGGCTCTTTCAACCACCCTTTCAAGGACAACCTCTGCCAGAGCTCTGGCTGACCCAAGGCCATTCCAGCAGCTGCAAGTGGAGGAGTGGGGAATCAAACCTGGTTCTCCCAGATAAGAGTCTGCAAACTTCACCACTACACCAAACTGGCTCTCTTCCACTGGACAGTCCCCTACCTTTAACTAAACATATGTAGAGATGCAAGGCATTTCAATTTAACTGACACATTCACTCTGACTAGATGACAACTGGGCTGGTACAACCTTCCCCCTGCCCTATTCATTTTATCCACACTTTGTTTGAGCCCCCAGGTTCAGCTGTCTGAAAGCGGCTTCCCTTGCTAGGGCCAAAATTGGTCCACCGCTATTGGTCCATGGCTTAGTACCGGAGAAACGATGACTGAAGGGTGACATAATAGAGGTTTACAAGATTCTGCATGGGACAGAGTAGAGAAAGAAGTCCTTTTCTCCCTTTCTCACAATACGAGAACTCATGGGCACTCCATGAAATTGCTGAGCAGTTGGATAAGAATGGATCAAAGGAAGTTCTTCTTCACCCAAAGGGTGAGTGACGCATGGAATTCACTGCCAGAGAAGGTGGTGGCAGCTACAAGCATAGACAGCTTCAAGAGAAGATTGGATAAACTCCACCAGTGGCTATTAGCCACAGGGTATTGATGAAACTCTTTGTCTGGGGCAGTGATGCTCTGTGGTCTTAGTGGCTGGGGGGGGCACAGTGGAAGGGCTTCTAGTGTCCCGGTTCCACCAGTGGACCTCCTGATGGCACCTGGGTTTTGCCACCGTGTGACAAAGAGTGTTGGACTGGATGGGCCATTGGCCTGATCCAACATGGCTTCTCTTAGGTTCTTCCGTGACACAGAGTGTTGGACTGGAGGGGCCACTGGCCTGATATAACATGGCTTCTCTTGTGTTCTTCCGTGACACAGAGTGTTGGACTGGAGGGGCCATTGGCTTGATCCAACATGGCTTCTCTTGTGTTCTTCTGTGACACAGAGTGTTGGACTGGATGGGCCATTGGCCTGATCCAACATGGCTTCTCTTGTGTTCTTCTGTGACACAGAGTGTTGGACTGGATGGGCCATTGGCCTGATCCAACATGGCTTCTCTTGTGTTCTTCTGTGACACAGAGTGTTGGACTGGATGGGCCATTGGCCTGATCCAACATGGCTTCTCTTGTGTCTAGGGCAGTGATGCTCTGTATCCTTGCTGCTTGGGGGGGGTGGCAACAGAGGGAGGGCTTCTAGTGTCCTGGCCCCACCGGTGGACCTCCTGATGGCACCTGGGTTTTGGCCACTGTGTGACACAGAGTGTTGGACTGGATGGGCCATTGGCCTGATCCAACATGGCTTCTCTTATGTTCTCTTTATCTTAACCATTGTTAGGGGTAGAAACAAAGCATAGAGAGTATTATGCTGGGGGTGAGGGAGGAGGTATTTGTGAATTACCAGCATTGTGCAGGGAGTGGGACTAGATGACCCTGGAGGTCCCTTCCAATGCTCTTATTCTATGATTAGACAAGGTGCGTTAATGCAAAAAACAGGACACAATGCAGTGGGAGCAGGGCAATACGCCCAGCAAATAAAGAAATGCACAGAGGTAAAAACTGCAGTCCTTTTAGAACACCTTCCTGAACCCTTCCTTGATAATGTAGCCTAGTTACCTTTATGCTAGGGTTGCCAAGTCCAATTCAAGAAATATCTGGGGACTTTGGGGGTGGAGCCAGGAGACTTTGGGGGTGGAGCCAGGAGACATTAGGGGTGGAGCCAAGATCAAAGCTGTGATGAGCATAATTGAACTCCAAAGGGAGTTCTGGCCATCACATTTTTAGGGACGGCACACCTTTTCAATTCCTTCCTTCCATAGGAAATCATAAAGGATAGGAGCACCTTCTTTTGGGGCTCATAGAATTGGACCCCCTGGTCCAATCTTTTTGAAACTTGGGGGTATTTTGGGGAGAGGCACTAGATGCTATACTGAAAATGTGTTGCCTCTACCCAAAAAAACAGCCCTCCCAGAGCCCCAGTTACCCGTGGATCAATTCTCCACGATTTTCTATGGGAATAAATCTCCATAGGGAATAATAGAGTTCCCAGAAGACATTTCCCTCCCCTCCTCCTGCTTTCTGATGACCCTGAAGCGGGGGGAGGGCCTCCAAATCGGGGGATCCTCTGCCCCCACCTGGGGATTGGCAACCCTATGGCTGCACGTGGAGGCTGGGAGGGCTGCAAGCAGGGGGAAAACAGGACGGGGGGGACTAGTGCGGGGTCCCTAAAGATGTGAGGGCCCATAGGCGAGGGCCTACTTGCCCTAATTGTTAATCTAGCCCTGGCCCATCAGGCAGACGGCCCAGAGCTTATTTGTAGCAGGAACTCCTTTGCATATTAGGCCACACACCCCTGATGTAGCCAATCCTCCTGGAGCATACAGTAAGCCCTGTACGAAGAGCCCTGTAAGCTTTTGGAGGATGGGCTACATCAGGGGTGTGTGGCCTGGGGATGGAATTCTAGCAGGAGCTTCTTTGCATATTAGGCCTCACCCGCCTGATGTAGCCAATCCTCCAAGAGTTTACAGGGCTCATAGTGCAGGGCCTACAGTAAGCTCCAGGAGGATTGGCTTAGGGTTGCCAAGTCCAATTGAAGAAATACCTGGGAACTTTGGGGGTGGAGCCAGGAGACTTTGGGGGTGGAGCCAGGAGATGTTAGGGGTGGAGCCAAGATCAAGGCTGTGACAAGCGCCGCAGGTTCCCGCGCCGCAGCCGCACTAGCAGCTGTCCCTTCCTCCTCCTCCCGCTCGTCCTCCCCGCCCCTCGGCTGCCGCCTGAGGCTGGAGGCCTGGGTGAAGCAGGGCGGGCGCGGGCATGGAGAGCGGCGCTGCATTTCCATGTCAGCTCTAGGCTGGCTGTAGGTCAAGGTTGCTCTCTCTTCCCATGCAGCAGTCGGTGACGTTTGCAGGGCGTGCGCGGCCGGCTCTGGCTGGGCTTCTCCCAGTCTCTCTCCCGCTTTCTCCCCGGGATTTCTCCTCCAGGCACCTGAACTGCCCTTCACCGTTACGCGCGGCCCCTTTAAAAGCATCGCGCCCTGGCCCCGCTGCAGTCCTTTGAGCCGCCCTTGGCACGCCTCCCATTGGCCACCCGGCTTCGCATCCCTCCGCCTCCCCGCGTCCCGGGACCAATCGCCGCCGCCACTTTTTGTAATCATAATTCGGAACGTACCACCAGCCAGCGAGGCCCTCGGCCGACAGCTGCTCCTCCGCCTCCTCCTGCTGCTGGGCGCCGGCGGGCCCGCCGCCTACGGCCTCACTGGGCGGGAAGGGGGCGGCAGCGGCGCGGCCTCGCACGCTCCGGGACGGGGCGGCTTGCCATTTCCCCCCTCTCCCCCCGCTGCCATTTTTTGGGGGAGCGGGGGAAGAGGGGGGAAATCCTGGGGTCCCCCGCCAGGGCGGGAGGGTTGGGACCCCTAGATTGGCTACATCAGGGGGGTGGGGCCTAATAGGCAAAGGAGGTCCTGCTAGAATTCCTTACAGGGCTCTTCGTACAGGGCCTACTGGAAGCTCCAGGAGGATTGGCTACATCATGGGTGTGTGGCCTAATAGGCAAAGGAGGTCCTGCTAGAATTCCTTACAGGGCTCTTCATACAGGGCCTACTGGAAGCTCCAGGAGGATTGGCTGCATCAGGGGGGTGCGGCCTAACATGCAAAGGAGTTCCTGTTACAAAAAAAGCCCTGGGGAGACCATTCCACAATGTGGGAACAGAGAAGGGGTCGATTTTGCCCATGTGCAGAGTCGCCCCCGCAAGGCTCAGCTGGGCAAATCTGTCATGGCAGAGCAGGAGAGCATATCCTGCAGATACGGGGCTCCAAAGCCATGAAGGGTTTTGTACGTGATAGCCAGGAGCTTGAACAAAGCCCAATAATTGATGTGCAACGTGGAGAATAGGCAGGGGTGTAATTCTAGCAGGAGCTCCTTTGCATATTAGGTCGCACCCCCCTGATGTAGCCAATCCTCCAAGAGCTTACAAAAAAAGAGCCTTGTAGGCTCTTGGAGGATTGGCTACGTCAGGGGGGGCGTGGCCTAATATGCAAAGGAGCTCTTGCTAGAATTACACCCCTGAGAACAGGTCAAATGGGCCTGAGGGGAATGCTGAAAAAGACTGCCCCTGAAGGTCCTTGTTTTATTGTCAACTTTTATCCGTCAAGGATTGGGCTAAAGTCTTTCAGGGCAGAGTTCCAGCACCTTTCTTTTTTAGAAAGACTAAGTTGTGCAAATAAGCTTTGTAAGGTGCCCAAACTCTGGCCGCAGAATATTTTTTTTTTAAATTAAATTGTAGCACCCTCTGGTGGCAGAAGGGTTTTCTAGCCAAAAACTGGTTTAGGTGGGCATGTTGGTCTGAAGCAGCAAAACTAAGTTTGAGTCTGGTTTAGTAGCACCAGGGCTTTCTTTGTAGAACAAGCCCAGCAGGAACTCATTTGCATATTAGTCCACATCCCCTGATACCATCGTTGTTTCACACAGGGCTTTTGGTAGGAGAAGCCCAGCATGACCTCGTTTGCATATTAGGCCACACCCCCTGACACCAAACCAGTCGGAACTGCGTTCCTGGGCGTTCCTGCTAAAAGAAAGAAAGAAAGAAAGAAAGAAAGAAAGAAAGAAAGAAAGAAAGAAAGAAAGAAAGAAAGAAAGAAAGAAAGAAAGAAAGAAAGAAAGAAAGAAAACCCCTGAGTAGCACCTTTAAAGCCAACGAAGCTTTATTCTGGATATAAGCTTTTTGTGCGCATGCACCCCTCTTCAGATACATGGAAAAAGAAGTCAACAACCATTACATATAAGTAGAGGGTGGGGAGGGTGAAATCTATGGCATTGTAACTTGCTGAAGTCCCCCCTCCCCAACCCCCCCCCCTTCCCAGGATCCACTTCCCAAATCTCCAGGTATTTCCCAAAGCAGAAGTATTTCAACGACAGACAGACAGACAGACAGACAGACGGACGGACGGACGGACAGACAGACAGACAGACAGACAGACAGACAGACAGACAGACAGACAGACAGACAGACAGACAGACAGATAGATAGATAGATAGATAGATAGATAGATAGATAGATAGATAGATAGATAGATAGATAGATAGATAGATAGATAGAATATTCATCAGCCATCTTCCTATGGATCTCAAGGCATATTAAAATATTAATAAAATGCGTTCAGTTTTTAAGACCATAAAACACATCTTTATCAGCCAACTCAAATGCAAGTGTGCTTCAAACTGAGTAGCAGTAATGCTGCCCTCCTTATCTCTTAGCAAAGCAAAAATGCACCCAGATGCAAACCATTCTGTTGCTTTTCGGTTCTTTGAGCAGGGGAAGTGAGGCTTGAAGCCAGGAGCCAATCCGGTGTTTTGTTCTGAAGACCAGCCCTGCTCTCCAGCTAGAAATAATACATAAAATGTGGGCTGACCTTGTTATTTGGAGATTCCGGCGATAATGGATGAAGCGATTAACATTTGATGAATCGGGTTTTCGGATAAAGGAGAGCGGAGGAGGCATCCCTGCGAGGAGGTCATTTGCAACTCACACCAGGATTGGCTGTATCAATGTTGCAGCGCATTTGCGAGTTTCATCTGGATCAAGGCTCTCTTATGCTATGGGAGCTGCCATTTATCCAAAGGAGTCTTGTGCTTTATGGACTTGGGGAAACAGCAAGATTTTAATTAGCAGGAACCATGAAGAGGAGAGTGGATATGACATAGCCAGTGTTCCCTCCAAGCCAGTGGTGGCTAAAGTTAAAGCAGCTTTTGTTCCACTTCTCCCTCTATACCCATCTTCCTTCCTTCCTTCCTTCCTTCCTTCCTTCCTTCCTTCCTTCCTTCCTTCCTTCCTTCCTTCCTTCCTTCCTTCCTTCCTTCCTTCCTTCCTTCCTTCCTTCCTTCCTTCCTTCCCTCCCCTCCCTCCCTTCCCTTCCTTCCTTCCTTCCTTCCTTCCTTCCTTCCTTCCTTCCTTCCTTCCTTCCTTCCTTCCTTCCTCCCTCCCTCCCTCCCCTCCCCTCCCTCCCTCCCCTCCCCTCCCTCCCTCCCTCCCTCCCTCCCTCCCTCCCTTCCTTCCTTCCTTCCTTCCTTCCTTCCTTCCTTCCTTCCTTCCTTCCTTCCTTCCTCAATATGGCCTTTTCACACTTATCGGCTCTTGAAGCCCTCACCATCCCATTGTCTGGCTTGGAGAAGGCATTTCTTTCATTCAGTCATTTCACCAAGATGAGCCAGCCGGTGCCTTGAAGAATGCATTTAAAGTAAAGTTGCTTTCTTTCCACATCTCCCTCCCCCATCTATTTGCCTTCCTTCCTGTCTTGCGTCCCTCAAACATCTGACGTTCATGTCTTGCAGCTCTCAAATGTCTGATGTTTATTCTACGCGGCTCTTACATCAAGGAAGTTTCGCCACCCCTGCTCTAAGCTGAGTTAGCGTGAGCTTAGCTCACCATTTTTTAGCCTCCGGCTCACACATTTTTGTCTTTTAGCTCAAGAAAAAGGGCCCTGGAGCAAACTAATTTATGCAGCAGCTCACAACTTTATGCCAGTAGCTTACGAAGTAGAATTTTTGTTCACAAGACTCCATAGCTTAGAGGGAATATTGGAAATAATCCCCCCACAACAGAACCTAGAGACTAGGGTTGCCAACTCCAGGTTGGGAAATACCTGGAGATTTTGGGGTTGGAACCTGAGGAGGAGAGGATTTGGGGAGGGGAGAGACTTCAGTAGGGCATAATGCCATAGATTTCATCTTTCAAAGCAGCTATTTCCTCCAGGTGGTTGGAAGGACTACAACAAGATAATATATGTACCATGCAATTATAACAATGGTATTGGAAAAACATCTTCATGCTGGGTCACAAAACGTAAGGATATTGGAATAGATGTCTTGAAGAAATAAGACCTGCAGGGGGCAGCAAGCTCTAGCCAGACAGGAGTGTAGGGGAAGTGCCTTCTTTCTAAAGTGCTACTCCTGTCTGTCTGCAGAATGCTACTCTTCGGCTTTTCTTGCAGAACGCACTAGAACTGTCTGCCAGCAAGGCAGCTAGATTCCTCTCTTTTCTTTCCTATCCATTTTGTTAGTTCCTACGGTTCCCCTGAGTACAGTCTTCATTTCCTCCCCCCCCCCCCCAATTTTTTTTTGCATTCAAATGGTTCCACAGCAGCTGCCCTTCCACTAAAATGAAAGTGAACTCACACAGATGTACAAAGCAGCCAAAATAAACAGTTTGTATGCCCACGCTTTAGTAATCTCCCTAGGGCAATGGCATTGATAGCTTTACTCACCAGAATCGCTAAATGTAACAATCTACTGTATTCCAACCAATTTATTGAGAGAGAGTTCTAGAGGGTAGGGTTTTCCACTAGAGTTGCTAAATGTAACCATCTACTGTATTTCAACCAAGTTATTGAGAGAGAAGTCTAGGGTGTGGAGTTTTCCTATCCCATACTCAGGTTCTAGTTAACTCTTTACTATACCTTTTATTAAACAAACGGCTTCTGAAAGGAATGCAGAAATAACAGAGTGATTGGACTCTCTGGCTTCCTCTCTCTCACATAGAAGCATTTGCAATCTGAACCTGCCTGAGATCTAAAGGCACATGGTGGCTGTTGAGGCACGGCTTCCCTTTGCCGGCCAGCTGGTTGGCAGTGGGGAGGATACTGCAAAATGGGGGGCTCCCCTGCCCAGACCTGGGGACTGGCAAGCCTTCCCCAGTGCCCATCCTCCAAACCTCCAGGTATTTCCCACCCCAGAGTCAGCAAGCAGACTTCATGCTCTGTTTGATGACATCGTGTGGAGGCATCTGGCTAGCCTCTGTTGGAAACAGGATGCTGGGCCAGATGGCGTTTTGGTCCAATGCAGTGGGACTTTTCATGTATAAAATAGACTGTTCCACAGATCTCTGTCCTGTATCGCATTAATCAAGACAGCCAGAAGCCGACCTGCCGATTCTGTTTCGTATAATCTTCTCACGTAGTTTTTCGTCTGGCTAAGAATAATGTATTTAATCTCAGCATCTGCTACTAGTACGAGCATATGGAAGGTAGACGAGAGCCAGCAGTCACGGGGAACGCTTTCTTCCCAAGCCATTCGCAGCAGCTGCCCGGAATTGAAACCTGATTTAAGGTTCTCTTTTCAGATGAGTTGGAAGTTAAAATACTGCTTGCATATGGCACTTTATGCAAGACTGCAAATCAACGACAGGCCTTCGGCGACGATGGCCTTTGATGGGGGATAAATTGAGGGGAAATGAACCCAGGAGTCAACCTGGGGAAGGTAATTATTGAATGCAAATGGCCACAGTTTCCATTCAGGGTCTGCTACTGAACTAGAGCACATTGTCCTCCAAGAAAGATGACTGCACAGGAAAGATTTTGCTTCCTCAGCACTAGAAATGGCTGCGTGCGTCGGACACAGGAGATCCAGCAAGCTACGTTAATCGGGAAGGATTTTGTGTGGGGGTCAGACTAATGCCGTTGTTCTGGCCTTCCTCAATTTTGGTTTATCACTGGTTTGTTTTGGTTTATCAATCCATTTCAGAAAGTACCCAACTGCAAACGTGGTCTTTAATGGAGTCTGTCTTCGAATTATATTTTCAGTTAGCATGCTTATTTAAAACAATTTATTGTACTGTAATATATTGTAATCACACTCATCATTTGTTATTAAAGATTAATACATATTCATTACATTTTCTCCCCCCTCCCCCCTTTTGATGACCCCAGGCAGTGTGTTTTATTTAAATTGTTAAAAAGGTAAAACTTTATCTATTAAAGAATCTTACTTCATAATAATTAAATTAAATAATAATTAAAAAGAAAAAGGTAATCAAATAAATCTGTTAAAGAATCTTCTTAAAAGAAAGCATCATAAAGCAAAAAGAGAAAAAGAAAGAAAAAACATATAACTATAATCCATCTTCATAGTAGTCCTTTAATCATTGTCAAAAAAAGCAAAAAAAAAAATAAGTTCCCATAGTCTTGCTTTTTTACTATAATCCATTTAACGTTCCTTTAGAGTTTAATCATTGTCAAAGATCGCCAAGTGTCCCTTAACATTCCATTGTTTTTCAACATAATTTTGAAATTTTCTCCACTCATTTTTAAACTTCTCTAAATCATGTTCTTTTAAGATTCTTGTAAGCTTGTCCATTTCATTCCAATGCATAACTTTTTAGAATCTATTCCCACTTTTCTGGTATTTTGTCCTGCTTCCACATCTGCACATATAATATCCGAGCAGATGAAAGCATATACCAAAGTATCATTCTATCTTGTTTCAGAAATTTTTCCATTTGTAATCCCAACAGAAAAATGTCTGGTGCCTTCTTAATATTATAACCCAAATTTTTCGAAATCTCTTGCTGTATCATTTGCCAAAATTGTTTCGCCTTTTCACAGGTCCACCACATATGGTAGAAAGATCCTTCTTGTTTTTTTACATTTCCAACATCTATTTGACACCTGATTGTTCATTTTTGACAGTTTCTTAGGTGTCATATACCACCTATATAACATTTTAAAACAATTTTCTTTATTATTGTAACATGACAATAATTTCATAGAGTTCTTCCATAAGTACTCCCATGATTCCATCTGTATTTCCTTATTTATGTTTATCGCCCACTTTATCATTTGAGATTTAACTACTTCATCTTCTGTAGACCATTTCAATAATATTTTATAAGTTCTTGAAATCAATTTTTCATTTTCGCCAAATTTTTCATTTTCGCCATTTTTCATTTTTCATTGGAAAGCATTCTTTCCAATTCTGTTTGTTCTTGTCTCATTCCATCATTCTTAATGTCCTGTTCAAGCAAACTCTTGATTTGTTGCAATTGAAACCAATTATATTTATATTGTAATTCTCCAGCCAATTTTAATTCCACCTTTTCTCCATGTATTTTAAAAAGCTGTTTATATGATAACCACTTATCTTCTTTAATGTCTGAGTATAATTTTATTACTTCTGTAGGCACAATCCAAAGTGATTTCCTCTCATCTCCATATCTTTTATATTTTGACCAAGTATTTAACAGGTTGCTTCTTATATAATGCTGCGGGAAAAAAAACATCCATCTTGTTTTTCCCATAATACATGTAAGCATGCCAACCAAAAACATTTCCATGACCTTCTAATGCTAGTAATTTTCTATTTAGTAATGTCATCCATTCCTTAATCCACACCAGGCATACTGCATCATGATACAACTTTAAATTAGGCAACTGAAATCCTCCCCTTCCTTTTGCATCAGTCAAGATTTTCATTTTAATTCTTGGTTTTTTCCCAGTCCATACAAATTCTGAAAGTTTCCTTTGCCATTTATCAAATTGTTTGTTATCTTTCACTATTGGAATTGTTTGAAACAAGAACATAATTCTCGGTAAGACATTCATCTTGATTGCAGAAATTCTGCCCAGCACAGACAAATTCAACTTATTCCATTTTATCAAATCTCCATCAATCTTACGCCAAAGCTTCTCATAATTATTTTTGTACAGATCAAGATTTTTTGTTGTTACTTCCATACCTAGATATTTTACTTTAGAGTTAGCATGTTTGGACCAACGGGCATGGCAGTTGTTCAAAAGAGGACACTTATAATCTTCTCCTTTTGTATAATCTTTTGAAAGCCAGTTTGGTGTTGTGGTGAAGTGTGCGGACTCTTATCTGGGAGAACCAGGTTTGATTCCCCACTCCTCCACTTGCAGCTGCTGGAATAGCCTTGGGTTAATCATAGCTCTCGCAGAGTTGTTCTTGAAAGAGCAGCTTCTGTGAGAGCTCTCCCAGCCCCACCCACCTCACAGGGTGTCTGTTGTGGGGGAAGAAGATAAGGGAGATTGTGAGCTGCTCTGAGATTCTGCTTCAGAGAGAAGGGCGGGGTATAAATCTATGGTCTTCTTCTTCTTCTTCTTTAGACAGGCTTGAGAGCCATCAATTAAGCAAGGGGATACTTGGGTTCTTGAGCCATACTCTTTTCGCACCTTAAAGACTGCCTAGGGGCCTCCACAAGGTTTAATCCGACACTCTTTATAAATAGGAGTTTTGGGCTCCACATTACCACGTTGATGCCCACTTCCCCCACCTTGACAGATCCCTCTGGAGTGCCTCACAGGCCTCCCTGGTTCTCACTTCCCTGAACAACTTAGTGCCATCTGGAAACTTAGCCACTTCACTGTCTTACTTCCAAACCATTAAAGAACAAGTTAAAAAGCACCAGACCTAGTACTGAGCTTTGTGGTACTCCACTTACCACCTCCCACTGTGAAAACTGCCCATTTACACCCACTCTGTTTCCTGTTAATTAACCAGTTTTTTTTATCCACAAGAGGGTTTGTTCTCTTCTCCCATGACTGCTGAAATTGCTTAGGAGCCTTTGATGAAGAACTTTATCAAAAAGCTTTCTGGAAGTCTAGGTAAACGGCATCTACTGGGTTACCCTTGTCCACCTGTCTGTTCCCCCCTCAAAAAAACCCCTAAAAGGTTTGCAAGATGAGATCTTCCCTTAAAAAACGAAGCTGGTCCTATCTCAATAGCTTTTGTTCATCAATGAGTCTTCTAATTCTATCTTTAATAATGGATTCCATAATGGATAACCTGGTACCAGCGTTAGAATGAATGGCCTTTAATTTCCCAGATCTCCTCTGGAACCCTTTTTAAAGATGGCAGTTAGATTAGCTATGTTCCAGTCCTCAGAAATGAAGTCAAATTTTAGTGATAGATCACATTTTGTCAGGAGAAACACAAGTTCACATTTGAGTCCTTTCAAACATGCTGCTTTTAAAAAAAGAAAAAAATTATACTAATACCATTTCCCCACACTGTTTTAAAAGAAGAGATTGGATTTATAGAAGAAAAAGAAGATATTGGATTTATATCCCACCCTCCTCTTTGAAGAGTCTCAGAGCGGCTCACAATCTCCTTTACCTTCCTCCCCCAAAACAGACATCCTGTGAGGTGGGTAAGGCTGGAGAGGGCTCTCACAGCAGCTACCCTTTCAAGGAAAACCTCTGCCAGAGCTATGAGTGACCCAAGGCCATGCCAGCAGGTGCAAGTGGAGGAGTGGGGAATCAAACCCGGTTCTCCCAGATAAGAGTCCGCACACTTAACCACTACACCAAACTGACTCTCCTACCCTGTCCTTCACTAGCTAAAGGAGTCTCAGAGTGGTTTATAATCTCATTTCCCTTCCCCTCCCCACAACAGACACCCTGTGAGGGAGGTGGGGCTGAGAGAGCTCTCCCAGAAACTGCTCTTGAGCAGAACAGCTTTGAGAAAACTTGAGGCTGACCCAAGGTCACATCAGCAGGTGCAAGTGGAGGAGAGGGGGATCAAACCCGGTACTCCCAGATAAGAGTCCGCGCACTTCACCACTGCACCAAACTATCAGTTCTGTTTATTATACGTATAGGGTTGCCAAGTCCAATTCAAGAAATATCTGGGGACTTTGGGGGTGGAGCCAGGAGACATTGGGGTGGAGCCAGGAGCAAGGGTGTGACAAGCATAATTGAACTCCAAAGGGAGTTTTGGCCATCACATTTCAAGGGACCGCACACCTTTTAAATGCCTTCCTTCCATAGGATATAATGAAGGATAGGGGCACCTTCTTTTGGGGCTCATAGAATTGGACCCCCTGGTCCAATCTTTTTGAAACTTAGAGAGTATTTTGGGGAGAGCCACTGGATGCTATACAGAAAATGTGGTGCCTCTACCTCAAAAAACGGCCCTCAGAGCCCCACAGATTCCCACGGATCAATTCTTCATTATTTTCTATGGGAATAAGTCTCCATAGGGAATCATTACCCAGCAGACATTTCCCTCCCCTCCCCCCGCTTTCTGATGACCCTGAAGCGGGGGGAGGGCCTCCAAACTGGGGGATCCCCTGCCGCCACCTGGGGATTGGCAACCCTATATATGTATTGCATTACAGCCAAGCCACTATTTCAACAGCGGGTTCGTCTTCTCCCGGATGCTGCGCTGTGCTTCTCCTTGACCAACCTTCGCCCGTGTCGATTCAACTGCTTTCCTGAAAATGCAGCCTTTAATAAATAAAGCATGCCGGTAAAAGTGTTTCGAATCGAAAAGAGGAAGAAGGGTGACATTCTCCCATTTCTGATTTCTTCCCCCCCCCCCTCCCCAAATATCCAAGGCTGCTACAGTACAAAGAAGATCTGCTCCCTCATTGGAAAGAACACGGAGTCTAATTTGGGAGATGGCAGATTGAAAGCAGCAGACGAGAGTTTTGCAGAAGGCTCCAGGAAGTGGGAGGGAGATGTTTGCCGAGCATCTTGTGTTTTTCTGGATTGCAGGCAACGTTCCCTGGGAGGACCGGACCCTCTTCTTCTCTCCTCCAGCTTGTTCCTACCTTAGCAGAAATGCTGGTTTGTTTCATTATTGGGTGTGGTTGTTCAGTCGCACCGTCAAGTGTCCGACTCTTTGCGACCCCATGGACAAAGTCACGCCAGGCCCTCCTGTCTTCCACCAGTCTCCAAAGTCTGCTCAAATTCATATTAGTTACATCAGTAACACTGTCCAGTCATCTCATCCTTTGCCGTTCCCTTCTGCTTTTGCCTTCTGTCTTTCCCTGCATCAGGGTCTTCTCCAGTGAGTGCTCCTTGGGTGGCCAAAGTATTTGAGCTTCAGCTTTAGCATCTGACCTTCCAGGGAACAGCCTGGGTTGATTTCCCTTCGGACTGACTGATTGGATCTTCTTGCAGTCCAAGGGACTCTCAAGAGTCTTCTCCAGCACCACAGCTTGAAAGCATCTATTCTTCTGCACTCAGCCTTTCTTATGGTCCAACTCTCACAGCCATACATTACTGAGTAGATTGCCCCTATTGACATCTACCTTCACCTTGGGGTCCACCAATGCATTTTAGTTTCAGTTTCAGTTTATTTCAATTTATATCCCGCCCTTCCCGCCGAAGCGGCTCAGGGCAGCTCACAACATATAAAATCTAACATAAAGTTTGGCTTTAAAATACATCAATTTACAACAATGGCTTTAAAAATACATCAATTTAGACAATTTAAAACAGTGAAATAATAAAACATATAAAACAGCGATCTGCCAAAATGATACACTACAACCTTCCATAAAGTTTCCAATGTCAGTTAGTTATAGGCCAGCCGGAAGAGGGCTGTCTTACAGGCCCCGCGGAACTGCCCAAGGTCCCGCAGGGCCCTCACCTCTTCCGGCAGCTGGTTCCACCAGCAAGGCGCCATTACCGAAAAGGCCCTGTCCCTGGTGGATTTCAGACGGGCCTCCTTTGGCCCGAGGATTACAAGCAGGTTTTGAGAACCCGATCTCAGTACTCTCTGGGGAACATGTGGGGAGAGCTACTGAGTCAAGCCTCTCTTCCTTCTATTGGCTGAGGCTCCTCCCCCTCCTGGTCCCCTGGGGAAGGAAGGAAAGAGCCAGAGCTTCCTTTGCTCAGTTCCCTGGATTGCACGGGAGAGTTACAAAGAAAGCACCTTGAAGACCACCGAGCGCTAATATTTTAAGTATGTTTTAAGTTTTCTTTAAAGAAAATTTTAATTGTGTTTGTGTCCTTAATAAAGTTTATCTCTCTGCTACCTAATCTTAAATAGAAACATTCATGGACTGGCCCAACATGCCCCGGCCCGACAAGGTCTCATTTACGTCAGATCCAGACCTCATAACAAATGAGTTTGACATCCCTGGTTTAATCCATGTATGTAATCAAAGGCTTATACACAGAATTAAACCCCGTTGGTCAAAACCAGTAAAAGGACTCAAACTTTGTTCTACTGCCTTGGACCAGCAAGGCTGCCCACTTGGATCTATGGTAAAGAAATATGATTGAGGTATGACCAGGGCTCTGGAGGCATCTCTCCTAGTCACTTCTTGCAGGGGAGCAGTTTTAAACTAGTCCATCTCTTATCAGTAATCCAGTAGATAGACCCAGGTGGGCAGCCGTGTTGGTCTGAAGCAGTAAAACAAAGTAGGAGTCAAGTGCAGAGAAAGTCCAGAAAAGGGAAACTAGAATGATTAAAGGGCTGGAACACTTTCCCTATGAAGAAAGGTTGAAACGCTTGGGACTCTTTAGCTTGGAGAAACGTCGACTGCGGGGTGACATGATAGAGGTTGACAAGATAATGCATGGGATGGAGAAAGGGGAGAAAGAAGTCCTTTTCTCCCTTTCTCACAATACAAGAACTCGTGGGCATTCGATGAAATTGCTGAGCAGACAGGTTAAAACGGATAAAAGGAAGTACTTCTTCACCCAAAGGGTGATTAACATGTGGAATTCACTGCCACAGGAGGTGGTGGCGGCCTCAAGCATAGCCACCTTCAAGAGGGGTTTAGATAAAAATATGGAGCACAGGTCCATCAGTGGCTATTAGCCACAAAAAAAAATTGCCACTGTGTGACACAGAGTGTTGGACTGGATGGGCCATTGGCCTGATCTAACATGGCTTCTCTTATGTTCTTATGCACCTTTAAGACCATCAAAGTTTTATTCAGAACAGAATTCCGCGTCTGACGAAGCGTGCTTGGAGCACAGGAAAGCTTACGTTCTGAATAAAACTTTGTTGGTCTTAAAGGTGAAAATTGACTCCTACTTTGTTCTACAGTAATCCAGTAGATAGAGTTATCCCAAGTTCAACGCAGATTCCAAACGAAGGTTCAGATCACTGGTCTAATTATAACAAAGCGCATTTGCCGTTACGCATTGTTGCACTGTTATATTCAGTTACTGCTCAGACTGAAGAACTTATGCCCGACAAGTGGATTGGACTGAGACCAGAGCACGACAAGTATTAAACTGTACGCCTTGTTCTTCTGGTCTCCACATTAAAACCTAGAAACACTATACCCTTCTTAGTTCCTTTTTGCCTGATTAGCAGAATAATTTTTTCAAAATCTACAGTCATCCATGTGCTTTCTCAGTCTGGGGCATATCCAATATAGATTCTCTGGGGTACAAATTTACTTTTTGTGTGTGCACGTGTGTTTGCTGACTGCACATTATAAAGACACACAAATATTGGGGCTTGTTGCCTGCCAGTGCTCAAATGGGCAGCGGGGGAAACTGGAGAAAGCTGTATTCACTGTGTGTTGTCTCTGATTCTGCTTTCAAACAAATCTAAGGTAGAGATCCAGATGACACTCCCTAAGGCAACGACATGTGTTAGAAACACATCCTTTTTCTCTCTCTCCTGATTTTACTGTCCATCAGAGCCCTTCGTTTCCAATTTGTCTTTCTGTGGGGATGGTCAGTCGCATAATCCTTCCCCACCCCACCCCACCCCACTAGCTTTTGCAATGCATTGCCTGCGGAGGTCGGGAAGTGTATTTCCCACCAGGCTATAATACCCTCTGTCTTCAGCTCACATCTGGCTGGTTTCTCTCCTCCCCCTCCCATGAACTGATGGCACTTTTTTTTGGGGGGGGGGCTGATAATTCTGTTGGTTTTATTTGGGCATTGTGTCTTTTAAAATCCCTTTAACGGCTCTTGACATTTGAGAAAATTGACAGAGTTGTGCTAAATAATTGGGTTTTTTAAAAAAAAAATTACAAGAACACAACAATGATTTTAGTCCTTCTGCTCTGATGAAATTAAGTTCTCAGGAAATCCATTAATTCTCCTGCAAAACACACACACATACGCACACACAGAGAAAGAGAGAGAGAGTTTTCCCTCCACACACCCTTTATTAGAAGTGCTCTAACGAGAAGAAATTTAGCTTTCTTCTTTTTTTATAATGTTGCTTTCCCTCTCCCATTATCTTCTCGCTTGTCATTTGCATATTTTGGGATTTTCAAAGACACTTACTGTTGGGGATACAATTATTAAAGTCACGAGGGGATAGGCAAATGAAACTGAGCCTGAATTTGAAAGAGGGTATTATGTAAAGAGAGCCCCGTGGTGCAGAGTGGTAAAGCTGCAGTATTGCAGTCCAAGCTCTGCTCACAACCTGAGTTCAATCCCGGCAGAAGCTGGGTTCAGGTAGCCAGCTCAAGGTTGACTCAGCCTTCCATCCTTCCGAGGTTGGTAAAATGAGGACCCAGCTTGCTGGAGGTAAAGCATAGACTGGTGCTTGCACAGGGGACTACCTTTTTAAAGGTTAACAACAGAGTCAACGGACTTTTCTCCTCTGAATGTAGGGCATCTCGAAGACCAAGGGAGGCAAAGAAGGAGCCCCCCCCCTCAAACACATGATCATGTAATTCCGAGAGGCAAATGTACAGAGCCTTGGTCTGGATTATAAAACCCTCATGGCGGGCCGGCATTAAGCAATAGCGCTGAATCTCCCATCGACAATCAGGTGGCGGGACAGCCCGAGGGAAGGGGCTCATTTAAAACAGATCCGCAGGACGCTAAGAAGATTATTGGGTTTGGCTTGCAAGATTAAAGACTGGAATGTGCAGCTCAGTCTATTCTATCCCCCCCTCCCCTTTCACTGCAGACTTTTAGACTGCTGCCTCTTTCTTTCTTTCTCCCCGGGCACAGCAGGTTCTGTTCTTTTTCATGGCCGTGGGACAAAAATTCCTGGGCATTGCTGTCCTTACCCCATCCGGTCCTTCAACTCCATGCGGTTTTAGACATTTATTCAGACTGGGTGTATGCCTTTATTCAGGGGTCATTTTGTAGGAAAAGAGGTGCTGGAGCTCCTTTGCATAACTCATTTGCATATGCCACGCACCCCCCCCCCCATCACCGGAAGGTGTACTAAATTATATCAGCTCGGCATCTACCTTCAAATGAAAGATTTCAGGTTTTCACGGCTGGTAACATCATTAGGGTTTGTAGAATCTTTCGGGCTCGAGTGCCGTGTTCTACTGGAGAAAGTTTTCCTTCCAGACGTTTCGTTCTCAGCTGCGGAGAACATCCTCAGTGGCGTTGCAGCCGGAGCAGGCGCTCTGACCTTCTTGGCTGCTGGGCATTGAGATGCTTCTTGAATTACAATTGCCATCATGCAACCTGACTCCCCCTCATACTTTTAAAATTGCTTTCTCCTCTGTGGCCACAGTGGCATGAAGAAGATTTCTATCTGTCTGCTTGATATGTCTGGGTTCTTGTCCCCGTTTTTTTTGGGTGGGAAAAATATTAGAAAGTTTGTCAAATCTTCGAGTTCAGCAAAATTCTCACAGGGGGGTTGAGCAATGGAGCCCAGAAGCAAGGGTTTTTTTGGGGGGAGGGGGTAAGAAAGAATGGGCGCAATAAAATGTAGGGGTTCTGGAGCTCCGTTGCTGTCAGGTGCTGCCCAAAATGAGGCCTGGACAGCAATGTGGACTGAGTTTATGCCTTCATTACTCGGTTATGTTTCTATCCTATTTTTCTTCCATCTTGGAATCCAGAATGCTGTCTTTGGGGGAAAGGATGCTCGAACATAGAATCATAGAATTGTACAGTCCCCCAGGGACATCTAGTCCAATCTCCTGCACAATGCAGGAAATTCACAAATACCGCCCCCTGCCCTAAAATCACAGGATCAGCATAGACATCTAGCCTTTGTTTAAAAACCTCTAAGGAAGGAGAGCCCTTCACTTCCTGAGGAAGCCGCATCCGCCAGTTCAGCTCCCATTTTGTTTGCCTTCATGAGGAAAGAGCCACACACACACCCCTCCCAATCAAGCACTTTGGGCGTTCCTCAACTAAACAGTTGCTGTCCGTTGTGGCTAGGGTTGCCAAGTCCAATTCAAGAAATATCTGGAGACTTTGGGGGTGGAGCCAGGAGACTTTGGGGGTGGAGCCAGGAGACATTGGGGAGGAGCCAAGATCAAGGCTTTGACAAGCATAATTGAACTCCAAAGGGAGTTCTGGCCATCACATTTAAAGGGACGGCACACCTTTTCAATGCCTTCCTTCCATTGGAAATAATGAAGGATAGGGGCACCTTCTTTTGGGGCTCATAGAATTAGACCCCCTGGTCCAATCTTTTTGAAACTTGGGGGGTATTTTGGGGAGAGGCACTAGGTGCTATTTGGTGCCTCTACCTCAAAATACAGCCCCCCCCAGAGCCCCAGATACTCGCGGATCAATTCTCCATGGTTTTCTATGGGAATAAATCTCCATAGGGAATAATAGAGTTCCCAGCAGACATTTTCCTCCCCTCCCCCCGCTTTCTGATGACCCTGAAGCGGGGGGAGGGCCTCCAAACCGGGGGATCCCCTGCCCCCACCTGGGGATTGGCAACCCTAGTTGCGGTTGAAAACAGTGTCGAATCAGTCACAATGCAAGCTTTGGAACAAACTTGATGTCTCAGTGAACTTACCTTGCTTGATCCCCTCAATGACATGTGAAATTAGGTTTGTTTTTTTTTAATTTGCACCTGCGCACCCGCTTCTTGTTCTACACGGCCAGATTGTCGTACCTTGAAGCTGTTTTTGCCCAGTCTGAGAACAAAATGTCCTCTATTGGTGACTCAAGCATGTAGCCGTCTGAGTCCTAGTCAAGGCACTAAAGGGAATTGCTTGCGCTGTAAAGCAGAGAGTCACTTTCAGGCTGTCCTCTCTTTGCACCCATACGATAAGATGCCTCTTTTAAATGACCATTATCTGTAAGGCTGTATTGCTGGCTTGTGTACTTACTTGTGAAGTCAGGGGCATCTATTTGTGAAGTCAGGGGCATCTATAAGAGCCAGTTTGGTGTAGTGGTTAAGTGTGCGGACTCTTATCTGGGAGAACCGGGTTTGATCCCCCACTCCTCCACTTGCACCTGCTGGAATGGCCTTGGGTTAGCCATAGCTCTGGCAGAGGTTGTCCTTGAAAGGGCAGCTGCTGTGAGAGCCCTCTCCAGCCCCACCCACCTCACAGGGTGTCTGTTGTGGGGGAGGAAGGTAAAGGAGATTGTGAGCCGCTCTGAGACTCTTCGGAGTGGAGGGCGGGATATAAATCCAATATCATCTTCTTCTTCTTCTTCTTCTTCTTCTTCTTCTTCTTCTTCTTCTTCTTCTTCTTCTTCTTCTTCTTCGAGAAGCAATTTCAAGAAACGATTGCAAGCTGAGCTGGACTCATGGGCAGACTCCAAATGGGCATAGAAACACAAGTAGTAAGTTTCAATTCAAAAATCATGATCCCTCCCTTTAACTAGTGCCTTTTAAAACTGGAGGCAAAGGCATGGCAGGGGTGGGACAACTGCTGTAAAAAAAAAGCAGCATTGCAATCACGTTAGGAAACAGCAGAGGCATGAAAGCCAGACATGAGAGGAATCAGCTGGGATCAGAAATATCTGGGTAGAATATTAACAGTGCAATTCTAAGTGAGCATATATGAAGCTGGTCTGATCCAGCTGGGCTCCTTTGATATTCTTAAGAAGGCCTCGGCCTCTCTGCCCTGTTGTTGGCCCTCCAAAGAACTGATTGGCCACTGTGTGAGACAGGATCCTGATCCAGCAGGGCTCTTCTGATGTTCTTATAAGGGAATGGCCTCAGCCTTGTTGTTGGCCTTCTAGAGGAACTGGTTGGCCAGTGTGCGAGACAGGAGGCTGAACTAGATGGACCCTCACTGGTCTGATCTAGCAGGGCTCTTCTGGTGTTCTTATGAAGGCCTCGGCCTCTCTGCCCCGTTGTTGGCCCTCCAGAGGGACTGGTTGGTCACTGTGTGAGACAGGAGGCTGGACTAGATGGACCCTCCCTGGTCTGACCCAGCAGGGCTCCTCTTATGTTCTTCTGAAGGCCCTGGCCTCTATCCCCTGTTGCTGGCCCTCCAGAGGAACTGGTTGGCCACTGTGTGAGACAGGATGCTGGACTAAATGGACTCTCACTGGTCTGATCTAGCAGGGCTCTTCTGATGTTCTTATAAGGGAATGGCCTCAGCCCTGTTGTTGGCCTTCTCGAGGAACTGGTTGGCCAGTGTGTGAGACAGGAGGCTGAACTAGATGGACCCTCACTGGTCTGATCTAGCAGGGCTCTTCTGATGTTCTTATGAAGGCCTCGGCCTCTCTGCCCTGTTGTTGGCCTTCCAGAGGAATTGGTTGAGGCCACTGTGTAAGAAAAGATGCTGGACTGGATGAACCAGTGGGTCCGATCCAGCAGGGCTCTTTTTGTGTTCTAATCAGGGGAAGGCCTCATCGTCTATGCCCTGTTGTTGGCCTTCCAGAGGAACTGGTTGGCCACTGTGTGAGACAGGATGCTGGACTAGATGGACCCTCCCTGGTCTGACCCAGGAGGGCTCCTCTTATGTTCTTCTGAAGGCCCTGGCCTCTATCCCCTGTTGCTGGCCCTCCAGAGGAACTGGTTGGCCACTGTGTGAGACAGGATGCTGGACTAAATGGACTCTCACTGGTCTGATCTAGCAGGGCTCTTCTGATGTTCTTATAAGGGAATGGCCTCAGCCCTGTTGTTGGCCTTCTCGAGGAACTGGTTGGCCAGTGTGTGAGACAGGAGGCTGAACTAGATGGACCCTCACTGGTCTGATCTAGCAGGGCTCTTCTGATGTTCTTATGAAGGCCTCGGCCTCTCTGCCCTGTTGTTGGCCTTCCAGAGGAATTGGTTGAGGCCACTGTGTGAGAAAAGATGCTGGACTGGATGAACCAGTGGGTCCGATCCAGCAGGGCTCTTTTTGTGTTCTAATCAGGGGAAGGCCTCATCCTCTATGCCCTGTTGTTGGCCTTCCAGAGGAACTGGTTGGCCACTGTGTGAGACAGGATACAGGACCGAATGGACCACTGGTCTGATCCAGGAGGGCTCTGCTTATGTTCTTAAAATGGGGAATGCAATGGATGACTGGTCCCGTCACCACGTAGCATCGTAGGAAGACTAGACTAAAGCAAAGCGACGATTTCACAACCCATCAAGCAGAATGTGTGAAAAGAAATATTAATGGTGTGGTCGCCTGTGCTAACAGCCATGTAAAACCAAAGCGTTGAGCATGAATGTTTTATGCCACTGCTAATACGTTGATGCAGAACACTGCCGGGGGCAGCTGGGGGTTCCTAGAACAGATCCTCCGTTCACCAAGAAAACGTTGCATGGAGAAGAGAACAAAGGTCCCTCAGCAGCCACCAGCGATCATTTGGGACCTTGTTTTTTGTGCCTGTGAAAAGGACATCGATTGTCTGTCAACACGAACAAGCTGGAATGGACCCGTTCATGAGGCCTTTGGCTAAAATGATGATCTTATAAGGGAATGGCCTCAGCCTTGTTGTTGGCCTTCTAGAGGAACTGGTTGGCCAGTGTGTGAGACAGGAGGCTGAACTAGATGGACCCTCGCTGGTCTGATCTAGAAGGGCTCTTCTGATGTTCTTATGAAGGCCTCAGTCTCTCTGCCCTGTTGTTGGCCCTCCAAAGGAACTGGCTGGCCACTGTGTGAGACAGGAGGCTGGACTAGATGGACCCTCACTGGACTAGATGGACCCTAAATGGACTCTCACTGGTCTGATCTAGCAGGGCTCTTCTGATGTTCTTATAAGGGAATGGCCTCAGCCCTGTTGTTGGCCTTCTCGAGGAACTGGTTGGCCAGTGTGTGAGACAGGAGGCTGAACTAGATGGACCCTCACTGGTCTGATCTAGCAGGGCTCTTCTGATGTTCTTATGAAGGCCTCGGCCTCTCTGCCTTGTTGTTGGCCTTCCGGAGGAATTGGTTGAGGCCACTGTGTGAGAAAAGATGCTGAGCGTGAGGCTTTGCAGTTTAGGAAAAAAAGAGACAATATGGTAGAGCAGGGGTGTCAAATTCATTTGTTATGAGGGCCGGATCTGACATAAATGAAAACTTGTCAGTCCAGGCCATGTGTGTTATGAAATGTAATGTCAGGTAGCTAGGGTTGTCAAATCCAATTCAGGAAATTTCTGGGGACTTTGGGGGTGGAGCCAGAAGACTTTGGGGGTGGGGTCAGGAGACATTGGGGGGAGCAAGGTTGGAACAAGTACAATTGAACTCCAAAGGGAGTACTGACCATCACATTTCAAGGGACCGCACACCTTTTCAATGTCTTTCCTCCATAGGAAATAATGTAGGATAGGGGCACCTTCTTTGGGGGCTCATAGAATTGGCTCCCCTGTTCCAATCCTTTCGAAACTTGGAGGGTATTTTGAGGAAAGGCATCAGATGTTATGCTGCAAATCTGGTGCCTCTACCTCAAAGAACATCCCCCCCTAGAGCCCCAGATACCCGCGGATCAATTCCCCATTATTCCCTATGGGAATCGTTCTCCATAGGGAATAATAGAGTGCCCAGTAGATATTTCCCTCCAACCCGGGGAATCCCCTGCCCCCTCCCTCTCTCTCTCACACACACTTACTGCATCTGATTCCTCCTTCCTTTACTTGCTCTGAAAACGAAAGCAAAACAAACGGAGGGTCTGTGCTCTGGCGAAACTGCTGCTGACCCTTCCCCATGAAGCACTTCCTGTTTCCTGCTTCCTACTCAACTTTAAAGGCACACATTTTAAAAACGGACCTATTTGCAGGTTTCTAAACCTCCCGGAGCTCTAGAAGGACACGGTGACTGTGGGGCTGGGGTTTCCCCCCACCAGCCAGCTGGCTGGGAGCAGAGGAAGCCTGTAAACTGGGGGATCCCCCGCTGGGACCTGGGGATTGGGAAGCCTACAGGTAGCGGACACATACAAACATAATTAAATTTAAAAAAACCTTTAAATAAAATATGCTTATAACATTAGCTTCAGTACTACAGTCTGAACTCTCTGCTCACCACCTGAGTTCAATCCCAGCGGAAGCAGGTTTCAGGTAGCCAGCTCAGGTTGACTGAGCCTTCCGTCCTTCCGAGGTTGGTAAAATGAGTATCCAGCTTGCTGGGGGGAAAGTGTAGATGACTGGGGAAGGCAATGGAAAACCAACCCGTAAAAAAAGTCTGCATGAAAACGTTATGAAAGCAACATCACCCCAGAGTTCGAAACGACTGGTGCTTGCACAGGGGACTACCTTTACCTTTTGTAAAACATTAGCACTCTTACAATATTTTGTTTATTTAACAGTCTTTAATAACCAGCACCTCTTGTTCTGAATTATTGCATCAAAAACTGGAAACAATGCCTGTGCTGTAGCAAGCTCGAGTATGCTGTTCAGGTGTATATCTGTAAGTTGCAAACCTACTTTTGATGTGCTTGCGGGCCTGATAGGACCCCTCTGGGGGACTGATCCATCCCCCGGGCCACATGTTTGGCACTCTTGCAGTAGAGGTTCATCAAATTACCCATGGGTTGAAGAAAATGAAGAAAGGGAATTCCATCCCCCACCTCGACTCAATGCAGTTGTTGGGCAACAAGGTCAGGATAGACAACAAAGTTGTTTTTTCACATAGTTTATTATAAAATTCAATGCTTGAAGGTGTGATAACCAGTTGGGTGTAGCGGTTAAGTGCGTGGGCTCCTATCTGGGAGAACCGGATTTGATTCCCCACTCCTCCACTTGCAGCTGCTGGAATGGCTTTGGGACAGCCATAGTTCTTGCAGGAGTTGTCCTTGAAAGGGTGTTTGAAAGAGCCAGTTTGGTGTAGTGGTTAAGTGTGCAGACTCTTATTTGGGAGAACTGGGTTTGATTCCCCACTCCTCCACTTGCAGCTGCTGGAATGGCCTTGGGTCAGCCATAACTCTCTCAGAGCTGTTCTGCTCCAGAAGTTTTTGTTGGAGCTCTCTCAGCCCCAGCTACCTCACAGGGTGTCTGTTGTGGAGAGGGGAAGGTTTAGGAAGGAAGGGTAAGTCACTCTGAGACTCCTTCTGGTAGTGAAGAGTGGGGTATAAATTCAATCTCCCCTGTTCTTTTTCAAGCTTAGAAGATTAGGCAAATTCATAACAAGGATGACTCAGGCTAGCTCAATTTTATCTAATCGTAGAAGCTAAGCAGGGTCGACCCCGGCTAGTACTTAAATGGGAGACCACCCAGAAAATGCAGAATCACTACAGAGGGGCGAGCAATGACTAGGGTTGCTAAGTCCGACTCTAGAAAGATCTGGGGACTTTGGGGGTGGAGCCAGGAGCAAGGGTGTGACAAGCACGATTGAACTCCAAAAGGAGTTCTGGCCACCACATTGAAAGGGACTGCACTCCTTTTAAATGCCTTCCTTCCATTGGAAACAATGGAGGATAGGAGCACCTTCTTTGGGAGCTTTTAGATTTGGAACCCCCTGGTCCTATCTTTTTGAAACTCAGAGGGTGTTTTGAGGAGAGGCTATGCCGAAATGTGTTGGAATACAAGCTGTGCACATTTCAGACATTGTAGAGTTTGTTTACCTGAAAGAGGAAATTATGTATTGTAACCTAAACCCAATTATGTGCAGAGTCTTCTTTGCCCGTGAAAGATGACAACCTAACATTGGTCAGAAAGGACGTTAGGTGTGAAATGCTTTGATCAGGTATGCAAGCTGAATTGCTCTTCTTCCTGGCGAAATGCTCCTTGGGAAGAAGAACGGTTAGACAAAGGGTTGTATAATGTAGCCATGGAAAGGACAGACATAGTTAGGTTAGCTGGTATGCTAAATTGTTTTTTCTTTTTTCTCCCAAGTACTCTGTCCCGACGTTATCTAGTAAACCTTATTTCTTTTGATAAGCTTAAGCCTCGACTCCAATTATTGCCATATATTTCCCGTCAAAATGTTGGTGCCTCAATTTTAAAAAAAATAAACAGCCCTTCTGAAGCCCCAGATACCCATGAATCGATTCTCCATTATACCCTAGGGGAATCGGTCTCCATAAGATGTAATGGAGTGCCCAGCAGCAATCCCCCCCCCGCTTTCTGATAACCCTGAAGCAGGGGGAGGGCCTCCAAATTGGGGGATCCCCTGCCCCCACCTGGGGATTGGCAACCCTAGCAATGACAAACTACCTCTGTTCAGAGCCAGTTTGGTGTAGTGGTGAAGTGTGCTGACTCTTCTCTGGGAGAACCGGGTTTGATTTCCCACTCCTCCATTTGCACCTGCTGGAATGGCCTTCGGTCAGCCATAGCTCTGGCAGAGGTTGGCCTTGAAAGGGTGGTTGAAAGAGCCAGTTTGGTGTAGAGGTTCAGTGTGCGGACTCTTCTCTGGGAGAACCGGGTTTGATTCCCCACTCCTCCACTTGCACCTGCTGGAATGGCCTTGGGTCAGCCATAGCTCTGGCAGGAGTTGTCCTTGAAAGGGCAGCTGCTGTGAGAGCCCTCTCCAGCCCCACCCACTTTACAGGGTGTCTGTTGTGGGGGAGGAAGATAAAGGAGATTGTGAGCCACTCTGAGATTTGGAGTGGAGGGCTGGATATAAATCCAATATCTTCTTCTTCATCATCCCTTTCCTCCAAAACCCCATAGGGTCACCATAAATAAGCCACAACTTGGTGGCACTTTCCACCACATTTAGGGTAATCAGAAAGCGGGGTGGGGGTGGAGGGGAGGGAAATGTCTGCCGGGCACTCTATTATTCCCTATGGAGACCGATTCCGAGAGGGTATACTGGATAATTGATTGGTGAGTATCTGGAGCTCAGGGGGGGGGGGGAGCTGTTTTTTGAGGAAGAGGCACCATATTTGCAGCAAAGCATCCAGGGGCTCTCCCCAAAATACTCTCCAAATTGCAAAAGGATTTGGATCAGGGGGTCCAGTTCTACGAGCCACCAAAGGAGGTGCCGCTATCCTTCATTATTTCCAGCAGAGAGAAGGCATTTAAAAGGTGTGCGGTTCCTTTAAATGTGACTATGCTTGTCACAACCTCACTCCTGGCTCCACCCCCAAAGCCCCCAGATATTTTTTGAATTGGACTTGGAAAGCCTACTTCTTGGCTTGATTTGTACATTGAAATGAAGTTCAGAAATGTTGAACGGCAATCTGGAAACGTACAGAAGGACACCTAGGAGGGGACTGCAGCATTCTGGGCTGAAATTTCTGTTTGCCTGAAATGGAAGAAAACTATCGGAGAGGCCCCGTTGAACAAGAGCCCCTTATAATTCGCCAGGGTAGCTTTTAGCAGCAAGCAGGACGCCTGCTAGTTAACACACATTAGATTTATCGCGTCATTAAAAGAGAAAGAAAATACTCCTGCAAAAGAAACCAACTTAATTTACAGCCCATCACCCTGGTGATTTCAGCCTCATCCTTCGACCTTTGTCGTTCTCGCTTTCCATTTCCTCAACCCATTTCTTATTGATGGGCCACCCGGCCCGTATCTTCCTCGAGTGAAATTGGGCCAAGGAAATTTAATAACGCTCTGAACGGCCGGTCTCATCTATACCGAACAGATGGCCATCCGAATCGTCCGCAACACACAGTGCCGCGGAGGAAAGCGACCGGGACCACTTCACTTTATCAGGTGGCTTGACATTTCGCCGGCGAGAAGGTCAGGCTATCCCCGCCATGCAGTTTGTCACCTCAATTGGGAAGGGGAAACTGCAAAGCAAGAAAAGCCATCGCCGTCCCAGGACACCGGGAAAATAAAACATGAGCCGGTTGCTAAGGTCTGCCGATCCTTCTTTTTAATTTCAAACAATTTTATTAGTAACATATGGTAATAAATTTCAATTTCTTACATCATTAATAACTGCTTTTTTTATCTATCCCATATATTATTTTCTACCCACCCCTCCCCCCGTTACTTGACCCCCGACGGTGTTATATACTTAAAATCTTAATATTAAAGGTACCCTTAATTAATAAGAACCAAAATTAATATCCTCCTCCCTCTTGTACTTAGTCATTACCAAAAATTGTCCAATGGCCTTTTATTTTCCACTCTTTTTCTACGTATCTTCTGAACTTTTTCCACTCCATCTTAAATACTTCTAAATCATAGGCTGTTTTCCCACTGACCTTACTCCGGAGCAACATCCCTCTTCGCCGCGCAGTGTCTGCACGGATTTCCCACCAACTGCTGCGCACAACCAGGAAGTGCTGCGGCTTTTGCGTCGCAGATGTGAACCACTAAAAACCAATTTACATCTGCGACGCAAAAGCCGCGGCTCTTCCTGGTTGTGCGCAGCAGTTGGTGGGAAATCTGCGTAGACGCTGCGCGGTGAAGAGGGACATCGCTCCGGAGTAAGGTCAGTGGGAAAACGGCCATAGTGTCTTAAGGTTCTTGTTAACTTGTCCATTTCACTCCATGTCATAAGGTCTGTCGATCCTTCTTAAGCTTCAGGCTATTGCAGCAACATTGGGATGGGATGATGGCTGTTTGGATTACAAGATTCTTCATGGGATGGAGAAGGTAGAGAAAGAAGGACTTTTCTCCCTTTCTCATAATACGAGAACTCATGGGCACTCCATGAACTTGCTGAGCAGTTGGGTTAGAACGGAGAAAAGGAAGTGCTTCTTCACCCAAAGGGTGATTAACATGTGGAATTCACTGCCGCAGGAGGTGGCGGCAGCTGCAAGCATAGACAGCTTCAAGAGGGGATTGGATAAACATATGGAGCAGAGGTCCATCAGTGGCTATTAGCTATAAGGTATAGATGGAACTCTTTGTCTGGGGCAATGATGCTCTGTATTCTTGGTGCTTGGGTGGGGGGGCAACAGTGGGAGGGCTTCTAGTGTCCTGGTCGCACTGATGGACCACCTCCTGATGGCACCTGGGTTTTTTTTTGGCCACTGTGTGACAGAGTGTTGGACTGGATGGGTCATTGGCCTGATCTAACACGGCTTCTCTTACGTTCATATGTCCTCTTATGGATCAGAGGAGAGCGCTTTTCATAGCAAAAGGCACAACGGCTTTATCCTTTGCAATACAAGCTACCAATAAGCTTCCTAGCACTTTACATTGACAACATAAGAGAAGCCATGTTGGATCTGGCCAATGGCCCATCCAGTCCAACACTCTGTGTCACAGAAGAACATAAGAGAAGCCATGTTGGATCAGGCCAATGGCCCATCCAGTCCAACACTCTGTGTCACAGAAGAACATAAGAAAAGCCATGTTGGTTCAGGCCAATGGCCCATCCAGTCCAACACTCTGTGTCACAGAAGAACCTAAGAGAAGCCATGTTGGATCAGGCCAGTGGCCCATCCAGTCCAACACTCTGTGTCACACAGTGGCCAAAACACACACACATATACACACTACTAATAGCCACTGATGGACCTCTGCTCAATATTTTTATCTAACCCCTTCATGAAGCTGGCTATGCTTGTAGCTTGAAGCCACCACCAACACAGACTCTCAAAACTTCCTTACCTGGCCCTAACCAGATAAGCATGATCTCATCAGATCTTAGAAGCTAAGCAAGGCCAACCCTGTCTAGTATTTGGATGGGAGACCTTCAAGGAATTCCAGGGCTGGGAGACAGAGGCAGGCAATAGAGTCACCTCTTTGAATGTCCGAGCCCCAGTAGAGGTAGCCAGAAGTCAACTTTGACACACGTATGCGTGCACACATACAATAGTCACAAAAAAGAAAAAAAAACCCTCCCTTTCGAGCCATTCACGAAGCTTGAATAGAATGAGCTCATGAGTCTTCCATGCTCATAGAATTCATGGTTTTATACTGAGTCGAGTCCCTTGCCTTGAAAATTGCTTATTATTTTCAATTTAAAAAAAAAAAGATGTAGTTTTGAACGTCAGTACTGCTTTCATGGCTACGGTCAGCATTAATCCAATGCTGCTACTTCAGACCATTTGGTGCATGCTCAGCCACGGAGATCATTTCAGATTTCTCTGCTCTGATGCTCTGAACAACAGCAATAAAAGCCCCTGTTTAAATTTTGTATCTGTCTTGCGCATTTCAAAGGCACAATTCTTCATTTCCATGCTTCCTTGAACTGAATTTGTTCCACAGAATACATACCTTTTTTGGTGCTGTTTTACATGTCGACCAATATGTGTTTTGCATACAAAAAGACATACATCACACGCCCAAATTGCGTCCCAAAACCATACCCCACCCAGGTGAGCTACAAACAGCTCTACCAAGCCAACAGCGAAAGGCACTGAATGGAAAGTGTTGATAAAATTTTATACAAATGCAAATAAAACAAACATTTGCTCAGTGCTACTTGGAAGCTGGTGATTTTGACGCTTTAAGTTGTCCCAGGGAAATTGAACTGAATACAGATTTTGACAATGTTTGAAAGCTGTTGTCACCCTAAGCTGCTACTAGATCCATTTCTATCACCACCAGATTTTGGCACCACAGATAACGGTTTAACAGAAGGAGAAATGGCTGGAAACTCCTTAAATGTGAACAGCAACTCAAGTGCAGAATTCTTTAAGCCAGAGATCTTTCTGGAGCCTATGTTGAGGCAAGAGGGCAGCAGACACCACCTGAGGCCTCCATCTAGGGTTGCCAAGTCCAATTCAAGAAATATGTGGGGACTTTGGGGGTGGATCCAGGAGACTTTGGGGGTGGAGCCAGGAGACATTGGGGGCAGAGCCAGGAACAAGGGTGTGACAAGCATAATTGAACTCCAAGGGAGTTCTGGCCATCACATTTAAAGGGACAGCACACCTTTTTAAATGTCTTCCTTCCATAGGAAATAATGGATAGGGGCACCTTCTTTTGGGGCTCATAGAATTGGACCCCCTGGTCCAATCGTTTTGAAACCTGGGAGGTACTTTGGGGAGAGGCACTAGATATTATACGGAAAATTTGGTGCCTCTACCTCAAAAAACAGCTCCCCCAGAGCCCCCGAAACCTCCAGATCAATTCCCCATTATACCCTATGAGAATTGATCTCCACATAGGGAATAATGAAGTGCTCAGCAGACGTTTCCCTCCCCCCCCCATTTCTGGTGGCACTGAAGCAAAGGATTGGCCTCTCTACTCACAAGTTGCTGCCAACTTCTTCAAAGTATCACAGACACCCCATCCCAAGAGGAAGCCTTTCCAATGGGAGACTGAAGCCTCTGGAGGTGGAAAGTCACATGGTCCTCTGGGGGCGGGGCTTCCCCCCGCTGACCAGCTGACTGGGGGTGGGAAGGAGCCTGGGAAAGCAGAAGAACCCCCGCTGGGACCTGGGGATTGGCAAGCCTACACCACTACAGAATGGTTGCCACAGAAGATGGAGACAAGCACACCTCTACTTCCTCACATCTCCTCCAGCCCTCTAAAGCAGAGGTGTTGAGCTCATTTCTTATGAGGGCTGGATCAGACATAAATGAGACCTTGTCGGGCCAGGCTATGTGTGCTAGGGTTGCCAAGTCCAATTAAAGAAAAATCTGGGGACTTTGGGGGCGGAGCCAGGAGACTTTGGGGGTGGAGCCAGGAGACACTGGGGGTGGAGCCAGGAACAAGGGTGTGACAAGCATAATTGAACTCCAAGGGAGTTCTGGCCATCACATTTAAAGGGGCAGCACACCTTTTCAAATGCCTTTCTTCCATAGGAAATAATTAAGGATAGGGGCACCATCTTTTGGGGCTCATAGAATTGGACCCTCTGGTCCAATCGTTTTGAAACTTGGGGGGTATTTTGGGGAGAGGCACTAGATGCTATACTAAAAATCTGGTGCCTCTACCTCAAAAAATAGCCCCCCCAGGGCCCCCAATACCCACGGATCAATTCCCTATTATTCCCTATGGGAATCATTCTCCATAGGGAATAATAGAGTGCCCAGTAGACATTTCCCTCCCCCCCCCACACTTTCTAAAGGGAGGGAGGGCCTCCATACCAGGGAATCCCCCTCCCTCTCTCACACACACACAAATACTTACTTGGTCTTCTTCCGGAGAACTGTGCCTGCTGAGAAAAACGAAAGCAAAGAAGGGAGGGGCCGTTCTCCGAAGCCCTTCCTGTTTCCTCCTTCCTGCCCAGCCTTAAAGGGACAGGGATTTTACAAACTGCTCAGGAGCTCTACAACAGGAGCTCTATAGGTATGTTCTCCCCCCCTCCACCCCCCACCCCCCGCTTCTCAATTTTTGAAGACCGGGAGATTAAGCTGGGAACCCAGAAGTCTCCCGCTAAAGCGGGGGGATTGGGAACCCTAATGTGTGCCATAAAATGTAATGCCAGATAGCGGAGATATAAACTTGGTAAAGGACGCAGACAAACACAATTAAAGTTTTGTTGTTGTTGTTGTTGTTTTAAAAAAAGCTTTAAATAAAACATACCTAAAATATTAGAACTCGTTTATCTTAAAGGCGCTTCCTTTGTCTTTCTCCCATGAGAGCCAGGAAACTGGGCAAAAGGAAGGTCTGACTCTTTCCTTCCTTCCCCAGGGGACCAAGAGGGGGAGGAGCCTCAGCCAATAGAGGGAAGAGAGGCTTGCCTCAGTAGCTCTGCTGTGGGATTGAGAGAGCCTGGCAAAGCAAGCTATGCCTCCTCCCTTCCTCCCCAAGGGAGGAGTTTCAGCCAATGGAAAAAATAAAGGCTTTGCTCTGTAGCTCCTGTGTAATTGAGCAAGCCTGGCAAAGCAAGCTGTGATGCAGAAGGAAGCAAGAGAGAGGGAGAAGGAAGCAGATGACAGTCAATTGCTCAAGGGTCTTATAGGAACCTTCTAGGGGCCTGATTCAGTCCCCAGGTCGCACGTTTGACACCCATGCTCTAAAGGGTCCTATTTAGAGGACCCTTACTTGAGAATGAGAGCTGCCATGTGATGCAGAGTGTTAAAGCTGCAGTACTGCAGTCCAAGCTCTGCTCATGACCTGAGTTCGATCCTGGCGGAAGATGGGTTCAAGTAACCAGTTCAAGGTTGACTCAGCCTTCCATCCTTCTGAGGTCGGTCAAATGAGTACCCAGCTTGCTGGGGGAAAGTGTCGATGACTGGGGAAGGCAATGGCAAACCACCCCCTTAAAAAGTCTGCCCTGAAAACATTGTGTTGCACCGTCAGCCCAGAGTCGGAAACGACTGGTGCCTACACAGAGGACTACCTTTACCTTTCTTTTTTTTTTTTTGCTTGTTTTGTTTACTTGAGAATGAGACTAACTAGTCTGTGACCCAGGTGTAAGCTGCCTCAAGAATTCTCCTCTGAAAAAAGTGAAGGGATACTTTCCTCTGAACAAATAAATAATCAATGACCAAAACAGCTCCACATCTCTAAGCATGTTGAGTCGGTCAGAAAGCTTAAGTTTCCACAAGTGACATCCAATCAACTATTGTGTGGGGGAGAAAGAATGTCAAGGGAGGAACGCAGAAGCTGGCGCCATCTTGGACTCACATATGAGCCTTCGCTAACACTTTCTCCTGGGAAGATCGTATTGCAAGAGAAGAGTGAAGGCTCTCTGTTTCTCTTTCTTGGCTACTCCTGAAAGGCAGACTGGCACTTTAATCATGGCGTAGGATGGAGAGCGCCCTGTGTTGGAAACACAGCTGTCTCAGGAGGATAGATTCCCTTCATTTTGCAAATGGAGGTACGATGTGCCCAAGGTAGGATGACGAGAAAGATAATCACGATAAAGGGAAATTGAAGATAGAGTACGAGACCTGCTTGAGGCAATGCCCAAAGTTAAAAAAAAAAAAAATCCTTAAAAAATAAGCATTTTCAGCATTAAAACCAAGCCATCAAAAGAAGCGACGCAACCAGCATCAAACCGTATTCAAGCAGCCTAACATTGTATGCATAATGACCAGCCCTAAGTCTAGCAGCAGACCATAACAATAGCTTTAAAAGAAGAAGATATTGCAGGGGTGGCCAACGGTAGCTCTCCAGATTTTTTTGCCTACAACTCCCATCAGCCCCAGCCAGCATGGCTGGGGCTGATGGGAGTTGTAGGCAAAAAACATCTGGAGAGCTACCATTGGTCACCCCTGAGATACTGGATTTATACCCTGCCCTTCATTCTGAATCTGAGTGGCTGACAATCTCCTTTGCTTTCCTCCTCCACAACAGACACCCTGTCAGGTAGGCGGGGCTGAGAGAGCTCTCAGACTGGTTTAGTGGTTAAGTGTACGCCGGGCTTTTTTGGTAGAAAAAGCCCAGCCGGAACTCATTTGCGTATTAGGCCACACCCCCTGACATCACCATTGTTCCACCTAGGACTTTTTAGTAGAAAAGGCCTAGTAAGAGCTCATTTACACATTAGGCCACTCACCCCTGACACCTAGCCAGCCGGGACTGCGTTCCTGTGAGTTCCTGCTCAAAAAAGCCCTGAGTGTGGGGACTCTTATCTGGGAGAACTGGGTTTGATTCCTCACTCCTCTACTTGCAGCTCCTGGAATGGTTAGTCATGGCTCTTGCAAGAGTTGTCCTTGAAAGAGCAGCTTCTGGGAGAGCTCTCTCAGCCCCACCCACAGATCTTAGATTGTTAGATTGTCACAGGGCGTCGGTTGTGGGGGAAGAAGATATAGGAGATTGTAAGCTCTGAGTCTCTGATTCAGAGAGAAGGGCAGGGTATAAAACTGCAGTCTTCTTCTCTCCGGGAAGCTGCCATTTCAAGGACGACTCCAGCACCTTTGGATTTGGAGACTCTCAGACAAGACCTGGATGACTCAGGTTAGCCCTGTCTCATCAGATCGCAGAAGCTGAGCAGGGTTGGTACGTTGATGGGGGGCCACCAAGGATGACAAAGAAGAAGATATTAGCTTTATACCCTGCCCTTCACTCTGAATCTCAGAGTGGCCTACAATCTCCTTTCCCTTCCTCCCCCCGCAACAGACACCCTGCGAGTCCAGAAAGTGCAGAAAAGGGCAACTAGAATGATTAAAGGGCTGGAACGCTTTCCCTATGAAGAAAGGTTAAAACGCTTGGGGCTCTTTAGCTTGGAGAAACGTCGACTGCGGGGTGACATGATAGAGGTTTACAAGATAATGCATGGGATGGAGAAAGTAGAGAAAGAAGTCCTTTTCTCCCTTTCTCACAACTCAAGAACTTGTGGGCATTCGATGAAATTGCTGAGCAGCCAGGTTAAAACGGATAAAAGGAAGTACTTCTTCACCCAAAGGGTGATTAACATGTGGAATTCGCTGCCACAGGAGGTGGTGGCGGCCACAAGCATAGCCACCTTCAAGAGGGGTTTAGATAAAAATATGGAGCAGAGGTCCATCAGTGGCTATTAGCCACAGTGTGTGTGTGTGTGTGTGTATAATTTTTTTTTGGCCACTGTGTGACACAGAGTGTTGGACTGGATGGGCCATTGGCCTGATCTAACATGGCTTCTCTTATGTTCTTATAAGGCAGGTGGAGCTGAGGGAGCTCTCACAGCAGCTGCCCTTTTAAGGACAACTCTGTGAGAGCTCTGGCTGACCCAAGCCCATCCCAGCAGCTGCAAGTGGAGGAGTGGGGAATCAAGCCCGGTTCTCCCAGATAAGAGTCCACTCCCTGAACTACTACACCAAACTGACTCTCAGGTGCAACCCTTAATACAATGCCTGGTTGAAAGGAAATGTTCCTCCTGAAACATCAGCCCCAGCTGGGATGGGAGAAAGTCAGCCTCATCACTCCCCCCAATGCCCTACCAAACTCATTTGCAAGACCCAAGGTGCTGCGCTTCCACTCACAAGGCGCTAGAAAAATACATGCTCTTTGTTATCCCCCCTTAAATTCAGAAGTAATCTTTAAGGCATGAAATATTCATACCATGAAATATTTAGATGTCCTGCCCAGCTGTGCTCCAGAGAGCTTTAGTCTTGTTAGCCGAGAAATAGACGTTCTCGACAGGCACGGGAAATCACATGAAAAACGGTCACGCTGGCCCCACCGGCTGCTTTTCGGGTATGAGGTGGAGAATCGCATTGGTTGCTGTAGGTTTCCCATGTAAAGATAAAATCTGTCCTAACTGAGATATGACCAGGCCTCAGATACAGCAGGAGCTCACAGGAGCACAGCTCCTGAGCCTTTCTGAGGGTTCCCCCTTCTCCTCCCCATCTACCTGGTCCATTGAATAGTAGGTGCAGCTGCATAACAATCCCTGGATTAGGAGAGTGGGCAGCCAGCCAGCCAGCCACCAGGGGCTTTGCCACACCCCCAGCAGCCCTCAGTAACCCCTAGAGAAGCCCACACCACCCTTTCTCTACTTCTGATGTGATTTTGGGTGGCGGGTGGCTTGTTGGCCTTTTGAAGAAAGGTTGAAACGCTTGGGACTCTTTAGCTTGGAGAAACGTCGACTGCGGGGTGACATGATAGAGGTTTATAAGATAATGCATGGGATGGAGAAAGTAGAGAAAGAAGTACTTTTCTCCCTTTCTCACAATACAAGAACTCGTGGGCATTCGATGAAATTACTGAGCAGAAAGGTTAAAACGGATAAAAGGAAGTACTTCTTCACCCAAAGGGTGATTAACATGTGGAATTCACTGCCACAGGAGGTGGTGGCGGCCACAAGTATAGCCACCTTCAAGAAGGGTTTAGATAAATATATGGAGCACAGGTCCATCAGTGGCTATTAGCCACAGTGTATGTGTGTATATAAAATTTTTTGCCACTGTGTGACACAGAGTGTTGGACTTGATGGGCCGTTGGCCTGATCCAACATGGCTTCTCTTATGTTCTTATGACTGGGGGGGGGGGCGGCCCATGAGAGCCCCGGGTGAGCAAGGCCTGCTTGGGCTGGCCAGATCTCTAGGCAGCCCAAGCAGGCCTCACTCGCCCGGGGCTCTCCTTTCTTGCATCGGGTTGCTTTTGGCTGGGGGTGGTTGCATACGCTAATGAGTTATGCTAATGAGCGGTGCCACCTATTTTTCTACAAAACGACCCCTGGATGTGATAGATGTGTGCGATTCCTCTCCCGAATTCTCCATGAATTGAACGCACAACACTTGAGAAAACAATGGGTTGAACCGATCTTAGATTGTTAAGTTTGGACTTAGGGTTGAGAGTGAGGGAACTAGGCACACCTTCCTGGGGATGTAGAATCGTACAGCTGGAAGGGACCTCTGGGGTCATCTAGTCCAACCCCCTGCACAATGCAGGAAATTCACGAGTACCTCCCCCTTACACACCCACCCAGTGACCCCGGCTCCATGCCCAGAAGATGGCAAAAAATCCCTCCAGGATCCCTGGCCAAACTGACCTGGAGAAAAAATGCTACCTGACCCCAAAATGGTGAACAGCATTTCCCTGGGCCACGAGAACTGAGCACTGATGCAACCCTTCCTGCCCTCCTTCTCATGAGCTGCCTAATTCACAGAAACAGCATTGCTGTCAGACGGCCATCTAGCCTCTGTTTCTTTAAAAGGTTGTTACTTAATTGGGGGGGCCGCCACTGAAAAGACTCTCTTCTCATGCAGCTTAGAGGAAACACTGGCAGGACCTCCTTTGCATATTTGGTCACGCCCCCCCCCTGATGTAGCCAATCCTCCAAGAGCTTGCAGGGCTCTTAGTACGGGGCCTACTGTAAGCTCCGGGAGGATTGGCTGCATCAAGGAGGCGTGGCCTATTATTCAAAGAAGTTCTTGCTGCAAAAAAGCTCAGAGACTGAGTGAGAGTTATACTGCACAGGGGCAAAGAGGGGTCTAAGCAACTGCATCTGTCGCCATACCAAGCAAACTCCAGCTTTGGGAAAGAGTGTTTTAAATGATGGAAGAGGCGTGACAGAAAGGGGTCAACTCTTTCATTTACAGGGTGTTAGTTTGCAAAATGGCCTCCTAGGTCTGCTAATTAGTCCCCTCCGCTTTAAAAATGTGGAAGAACCTGTAAGCTCCGGAACATTCCAAATAGGTTTTGTAAATAAGCACAGAATTGCTGGTGATTGTATCCGCCGTTCCCACAATGCAATAATTACAACTATATATAGCTGTTTTATATCTTTGGGTGCTTTTGTTGGGGTTTTTTTTCCCCTTGAGAGGATATTTCCTCTTTCCCTTTGTTCTGCTCTTTTTATTCTCCATATTCCCTTTGTTCTATGTCCTTTGATCAGTTGGCATTTTCTCCGCAATGTCTGCATTCCTTTCATTCTCTGCCCCTGTCCGCTATCCAGCCATCTCTTCTCCTTTTTCTGGTCCATTTCCTTTTAAATCACTTTCCCTTCTCTCTCTCTCTTTTGAGCTGTGCCTTTCCACTCTCATCTTCAAACATCTTTCAGAATTATAAACTTTTTAGAGTCAGGGTAGGGGGAAGACTCTGAAGCGCTTCCTTCCGGATCAGCTCGGAATTATATGCAGAAAAAAAAATGCTGCGCTTTCAGAAATAAATTGTTTCGACTTTGAGCCCTTTGCAAAATCTGTCTCCCTCCTTGTGCCTAAGAACGTCATCAGGAGCAACTTCTGAGAGCCTTCTTCCTCGTTTTCCTGCCAGAGTCGTAAGATCAAGGGGAGAACAAAGCAGGAGTCAAGTATATCTTTAAGACCAACCAAGTTTTATTCAGAATGTAAGCTTTTGTGGCGCACACGGAAGCTTACGTTCTGAATAAAACCTGGTTGGCTTTAAAGGTGGACTTGACTCCTGCTTTGTTCTACTGCTTCAAACCAACACGGCTGCCCGCTTGGATCTATCACGAAGAGAGGCCATCTTGACTGTTCCATTAATCAAAAAAGCTGGTTTGGTGTGTACACGAGACAGGGCTTTTTCAGTGACAGCCCCACAATTACGGACAATAATTCAGAACCATGGATCCTCCAGGATAGAACAGGGATGTAGGATTCTTATCTCATTACAGACGCTCATTGTACCTCCCCCAAGCATTTCTCCTCTGCTTTAATCAAGCCGATCGCAACGTGCGTGGTATCTTCGCTATCTCCTCACTGTTGCCTAGAATGCCAGCCTTCTGGGGGTGCCCAATTGGTGGTTATCAAGAGCCCCATGGCACGTGGTTATCAAGAGCCCCATGTGGTTATCAAGAGCCCAATGGCACAGAGTGGTAAAGCTGCAGTACTGCAGTCGGAGCCCTCTCCTCACAACCTGAGTTCGATCCCAGCAGAAGCTGGTTCAGCAGAAGCTGGCTCCAGGTTGACTCAGCCTTCCATCCTTCCGAGGTCGGTCAAATGAGTACCCAGCTTGCTGGGGGGAAAGTGTAGATGGCTGGGGAAGGCAATGGCAAACCACCCCATCAAAAGTCTGCTGTGAAAACATTGTGAACGCAACGTCACCCCAGAGTCGGAAACGACTGGTGCTTGCACAGGGGACCTTTCCTTCTCCACATGGTTATCAGTGCGAGGGGCGGGGGGGAGGCACTAGAAGTTAGCCTCTAGGGTGCCAGATAGTCTAAGGCCCGCCCTGCGCACACATCCTCTCTTCCTTCAGTAATAAGCTAAGCTCCAGATGCATCTCAGACCCAGGCAGCAGTAGAGTGACTCCAAGACTTAACGAGGGATTCCAGCCGTGTCTGTGTTTTCTTCCTCCATCACGTCCTGCTGCATAGAAGCTGAGCCCAAGTGACTGCTTGAGACTTGTGCCTCATAAACTGTTTAAGAACCAGCTTGGTGTAGTGGTTAAGCGCACGGACTGTCATCTGGGAGACCCAGGTTTGATTCCCCACTCCTCCACATGCAGCTGCTGGTGGAACCTTGGGTCAGCCACAAGTTTTCAGTAGAACTGTTCTCTCAAGAACAATTCTCAAAAGAGCTCTCTCAGCCCCACCTACCTCAAAGGGTGTCTGCTGTGGGGAGAGGAAGCAAAGGAGATTGTAAGCTGCTCGAGAACTGGTTTGGTGTAGTGGTTAAGTGTGCGGACTCTTATCTGGGAGAACCGGGTTTGATTCCCCCACTCCTCCACTTGCACCTGCTGGCATGGCCTTGGGTCAGCCATAGCTCTCTTATCTGGGAGATCCGGGTTTGATTCCCCACTCCTCCACTTGCACCTGCTGGCATGGCCTTGGGTCAGCCATAGCTCTGGCAGAGGTTGTCCTTGAAAGGGCAGCTGCTGTGAGAGCCCTCTCCAGCCCCACCCACCTCACAGGGTGACTGTTGTGGGGGAGGAAGGGAAAGGAGATTGTGAGCCGCTCTGAGACTCTTCGGAGTGGAGGGCGGGATATAAATCCAATATCTTCTTCTTCTTGCTCTGAGCCTCTGAGTGAAGGGAAGGGTATAAATCCAATCTCCTCCTTTTCTTCTTCTTTGGGGTACCGCAAGTAGCAGCTTGGATTCTTGTCCGTTTGTTTTGCTGTCAAGTCACAGCAATGGCGACCTTGCAGGATTTCCAAGGCAAGAGTTGTTCACAGTTGGTTGTTGTAGATTTTCTGGGCTGTGTGTGGCTGTGGTCTTGGCATTGTGAGAGCTGACGTTGCGTCAGCAACTGTGACTGGCATCTTCAGAGGTATAGTCAGAAAAGTGGAGTTCTCTCTGGGTCAAAATTGAGAAGAAGTTGGTAGGACAGGAAAATTTCAACAGGAAGGAAGTTTAAAAACGAATAGGGCGTGGCTTCTAGTCCTGAAAAAAACAAAATGCCCTACAGCTTACAACAGCACTACAGATAAGTTTAGAATTTCTATAGCCAATCCATATACAAAAGAACCCCCTCAGGTAAGCTCCTCCATTAGCATGTCACAGTCCAGGAAGCTCCTACAAGATAATGACTCAGCCCTCCCCCGCCTGCCTGAGTAGATAAAAATTACCTGCCTACCAACTTCTTCTCAGTTTGACCCAGAAAGAACTCCAGTTTTCTGGGTTACACCTCTGAAGATGCCAGTCACAGTTGCTGGCAAAACGTCAGGTCTCAGAATGCCAAGGCCATGGCCATACAGCCCGGAAAATCTACCACAACCAATGGACTCCGGCTGTGAAAGCCTTCGACAACAGATTGTTCAGAGTTGTTTTGCCCTTGCCTGCTCCCCTGTTGGAACTCTGGACTTTCTTGGCGAGCTCTCATTCAAGCACTAACCAGGGCTGACCCTGCTTAGCAGCTGAGGTCTGATGAGATCAGGTTAGCCTGGGCCATCTAGGTCAAGACAGAGATGAACAGAAGTGGATGACCATCGCCTACCTTTGTGTAGCAACCCCGGACTTCCTTGGTGGTCTCCCATCCAGGGGTCATTTCGTAGCAGGAGCGCCTTTGCACGCTAGGCCACACACCCCTGATGTAGCCAGTCCTCCAGGAGCTTACAGAAAAGAGCCCTTAGATCCAAGTAGGCAGCCGTGTTGGTCTGAAGTAGCAGAACAAAATAGGAGTCAAGTGCACCTTCAAGACCAACTTAGTTTTATTCAGAACATACGCTTTCGTGTGCTCTAAGCACACTTCATCAGACGAGGAATCCAACACAGTGAGCGGAAGAAGAAGAATTGCAGATTTATACCCCGCCCTTCTCCCTGAATCAGAGACTCAGAGCGGCTTACAATCTCTTATAACTTCTCGCCCCACAACAGACACCCTGTGAGGTAGGTGGGGCTGAGAAGGCTCTCACAGCAGCCGCCCTTTCAAGGACAACCTCTGCCAGAGCTATGGCTGACCCAAGGTCATTCCAGCAGGTGCAAGTGGAGGAGTGGGGAATCGAGTCTATACACTTAACCACTACTCCAAACTAGCGCTCAGAGCCACACATAGCTGATAGCCAGTGGTTTAGAAAGTAAAATAGTACAAATATAAGATCCAATGACAGAATAGTAAAATTAACAAATTGAGAAAACCTTTGACCTGGATAGCATGAGCATGCGAAAGCAGCAAAACGGTAGTATGTCAAAGTGTGAGAGGGCCTGTTAATGACACTATTGTTATAAACCTGGGCCAAATGGAAGGAATTTCTGTCTCAGAAGTTTTCCCATCCAACTTATTTACCTTTTAACATGCAGCATACATATAGTTTGTCATTGGGAGAAAAAATACATTAAAATATAGTGGGAGATGGGATGTAAGCTCTTGGAGGATTGGTAGGGTTGCCAAGTCCAATTCAAGAAATATCTGGGGACTTTGGGGGTGGAGCCAGGAGACTTTGGGGGTGGAGCCAGGAGACAGTGGGGGCAGAGCCAGGAACAAGGGTGTGACAAGCATAATTGAACTCCAAAGGGAGTTCTGGCCATCACATTTCAAGGGACTGAACACTTTTTAAATGCCTTCCTTCCATAGGAAATAATGAAGGATAGGGGTACCTTTTTGGGGGGCACATAAAATTGGACCCCCTGGTCCAATCTTTCTGAAACTTTGAGGGTATTTTGGGGAGAGGCACCAGATGCTACGCTGCAAATTTGGGGCCTCTACCTCAAAAAACAGCCCCCCCAGAGCCCCAGATACCCACGGATCCATTCTCCATTATTTCCTATGGGAATATATCTCCATAGGGAATAATAAAGTTCCCAGCAGATATTTCCCTCCCCTCCCCCCGCTTTCTGATGACCCTGAAGCGGGGGGAGGGTCTCCAAACCGGAGGATCCCCTGCCCCCACCTGGGGATTAAATAACCCAATATGAATAGAGAATCACAGATAAATGACTAGCAGCGGAGCCCCTGAGGGTTCTGTGATTAAACCAGCCTTCAATATAACCAACAAATTTTCATTGAAATTTATAAAGGAAACATAAACAACCACTTAAAGCAGTGAATTGTACATAAGGTGAAATCATACAGTATGCTCAGTCCTTTATAAGGACAAAATAAGGTGAAGTATTATAATATGCACAATCTTTCTTGGGACCAATAGGCCTCCAAGAAAGACTGTGCATATTATAATACTCACCATATGTAAAATTCACTGCTTTAAGTGGTTGTTTATGTTGGAACTAGTCTAGGCTCTCCAAGCCAGGGCTTCACTGGGGCTAAAAAAGCCCAGCCTATCGTTCCTACCCAAAGGTAGTTGCAGAGCATTTTTTGTAGCAGGAACTCCTTTGCATATTAGGCCACACACCCCTAATGTAGCGAATCCACCAAGAGCTTACAGGGCTCTTTGGACAAGGCCTACTGGAAGCTCCAGGAGGATTGGCTACATCAGGGAGGTGTGGCCTAATATGCAAAGGACTCCTGCTACAAAAAAAAAAAAAAAAGGCCCTGGGTAATTGTAAACGGCAGCATTGGGGAGGGATTGTGGCCCTGCACTTGGAATTAATGAAGGTGACCTTGGCAAAAATAGAGAGGTTTGAACAGGGAAGGAAGAGAGGATAGTGGAAGCACATGACAAATCAAGCCAAAAGGGTTTGGGGCACAATGCGAAATAAAACTGGCCGGGTGGGGGGGGGGCGGTGGAGTTAAAGTTGGCTGTTTGATTTCGGAACCCCAAGCCAACGAACTTTTCCACCTGGTTCGTTTTGCCGGGTTTTTCTCTGCCTGGACGTGCCTTTGAGGCCCAAAGAGCAGCAGGCAGGGAAAGCAGCTTTCGCAGAAGGGCAGATTGATATGTGAAAAAGCTGACAAGGATTATCTCAAACACCAGCTCCAACCCTGGCCTCCTGCCATGCTTTCAACTTCCTGAACCTGATTAAAACAGATCGATGGCAGCGCTCCAGAGACCGAAGTGCTCCGTTAACATCAGAAAGTTTTTGAAATCTCCAAATTAGCAGCTCGGAGAAGAAAGAAGATCTCAATTTCCACCTTCAAGAAGTAGCCGTGAGGGTCAAAGGCTGAGCTGGATTGGAGAATTCTTGGAGATCTGGTTGTGAAGGGTTTGGGGAGGGAAGGGACTTCAGTGGGGGATATTGCCATAGGCTCCACCCTCCAAAAGAGCCATTTTCTCCAGGAAAACTGATCACTGTCATCTGGATATTAGCCGTAATTCAAGAGATCTCCAGGTCCCACCTGGAGGCTGGCAACCCCAGAGGTGGAATTCTAGCAGGAGCTCCTTTGCATATTAGGCCACACACCCCTTGTAAGCTCCAGGAGGATTGGCTACATCAGGGGTTGTGTGGCCGAATATGCAAAGGAGCGCCTACTAGAATTCCACCCCTGGGCAACCCTAAAAGGAAACCTACCCTTGGGAGAATCACAAATGGCTGTCATATGACTCTTAAGTGGGGAGGGAAGGCAGCATGGTAGTCAGTCAGTACTTGAATGGGAGACCACCAAGGAAGACGTTGCAAAGGAAGGCAAGAACAAACCCCCACTGCTTCTCACTTGACTTGAAAGCCCCTTTCAGGGGTCAGTACTTGGATGGGAGACCACCAAGGAAGGCTCTGCAGAGGAAGGCCATGGCCAACCACCTCTGCTTCTCACTTGACTTGAAAGCTCCAACCTCCAAAGCCCCTGTTTTCTTCAGGGGATGATCGTTGATTAAGTATCATTGGAGGGTTTGAACTAAGTGTGTGAAGATTGGTTTCAGCACATGGGTTGTGCCCCCAGATCTGGTCAGAAATCCAGTCTCTGAAGCAAATTCTGCAAGACAGAACAAAACCTGGGAAGAAGGAGGAGGAGAAGGATACTAAGGATATTGGATTTATACCTCTTCCTTCACTACCCAATGGAGTCTCAGAGCAGCTTACAATCTCCTTTCAAGAGAGCCAGTTTGGTGTAGTGGTTAAGTGTGTGGACTCTTATCTGGGGGAACCAGGTTTGACTCCCCACTCCTCCACTTGCACCTGCTGGAATGGCCTTGGGTCAGCCATAGCTCTGGCAGAAGTTGTCCTTGAAAGGGCAGCTGCTGTGAGAGCCCGCTCCAGCCCCACCCACCTCACAGGGTGTCTTTGTGGGGGAGGAAGGGAAAGGAGATTGTGAGCCACTCTGAGACTCTTTGGAGTGGAGGGCGGGATATAAATCCAATATCTTCTTCATCATCTTCTTTCCCTTCCCTCCCTCTCCTCACAGCAGACACCCTGTGCTGTAGTTGGGGCTGAGAGAGCTCTGAGAGAGCCACGACTGACCCAAGATCACCCAGCCGGCTGCATGTGGAGGAGAAGCGGGGAATCAAACCTGGTTCACCCAGATTAGAGTCCCCCATTCTTAACCGCTATGCTACGCTGGCACATAGGAAGACAGTATTTCACAGAAACCGAAAGCTGCTTTGGTTGCTTCTTTTCTGTTGCTCTCACACCGGGCATGTTGTGTAGTTCTACTGGCCTTAGGAAATCACCGTCTTTCTGCCCAAATTTGCCTCCCAGCTGTTTTTGAATGTCAGTTTACAGCTAGAAGTCCGGGCTAGAACAACCTCCTGCGGGGAAATGGACAAAAGGAAACAAAAGGAAATGGACAGAATTCACCTCCTAACGGTTCTCTGTTGCCATGTCAGAAAGGCAGTAAAGAGGCTCTGAGCTTCAGGTATCATTGCAGCAGGCTCTGACGGGAAGAGAAGGCTGAGCTGAAGTCAGCCGAGCAGGCCGATGAGTCCAAACAGGTCGGTTGGGAAACAAACACAACGCCCTTGAAGAGAGATGGTTCTTTGATGCTCGACTTCTAAGCCCTTCCGTTTCAGCCAGACTTCCTCATGGGCTCTTCTGTACTCCTAATGACTCTGCCAGAGGCTGGCCTGTGCAAGGTGGAGAGGAAAGAAAAGGAAAAGACACCTTTTTCAGTTAAGCAAGGATGACGGTCAGATTTGGATAGCACAACTGTCTCTGAAATAAAGATGTTTTCGAATCAAGTTGCTTTCTGGGTCAGCTGGAGATGGAGCTGCCAGCAGCAGGTTGGAAGATCAGAGCTTTTTTTTGAGCAGGGATACACAGGAACACAGTCCCATCTGGCTTGGTGTCAGGGGGTGTGACCTAATATGGAAATGAGTTCCTGCTGGGCTTTTCCCACTAAAAATTCCTCTGAACCCAATGGTGATGCCAGGGGGTGTGGCCTAACACGGAAATGAGTTCCTACTGGGCTTTCCCCACTAAAATTTCCCCTGAAGCAATGGTGCTGCCAGGGGGTGTGGCCTAATATGGAAATGAGTTCCTACTGGGCTTTTTCCACTAAAAATCCTTCTGAAGCAATGGTGCTGCCAGGGGGTGTGGGCTAATATGGAAATGAGTTCCTGCTGGGCCTTTCCCACTAAAAATCCCTCTGAAGCAATGGTGATGCCAGGAGTGTGACCTAGTATGGAAATGAGTTCCTGCTGTGGGAGATACATTGTGATTTGGGGGGGTAGAGTCTGGGGAGGGTGAGATTCAGGGAGGGGAGGGACCATGGAGGAGTACAATGCCACAGAGTCCACCCTCCAAAGCGGCTGTTTTCTCCCGAAGAACTGATTTCTGCCAGCTGGAGATCAGTTGTAATAGCAGGAGAACTCCAGCCACCACCTGGAAGTTGGCAACCCCACTTGGAAAAATAGGGTTGCCAGTTCTGGATTGGGAGATTCCTGGAGATTTGGGGAGACCTCAGTGGAGTATAATGCCATAGAGCAGGGGGTGGACAAACTGGCTCGGGAGCCTTATGTGGCTCTTTCACACATCTTGTGTGGCTCTCAAAACCTCCACTGACCCCTCAGCCAGCTTGGAGAAGGCATCTGTCCCTTTAAATCACTTCTCCAAGCCAAACCACCTGGCTGGTTAGAGAATGAATGCATTTAAAGATAAAGTTCCTTCCTTCCTTCCTTCCTTCCTTCCTTCCTTCCTTCCTTCCTTCCTTCCTTCCTTCCTTCCTTCCTTCCTTCCTTCCTTCCTTCCTTCCTTCCTCCCTCCCTCCCTCCCTCCCTCCCTCCCTCCCTCCCTCCCTTCCTTCCTCCCTCCCTCCCTCCCTCCCTCCCTCCCTCCCTCCCTCCCTCCCTCCCTCCCTCCCTCCCTCCCTCCCTTCCTCCCTTCCTTCCTTCCTTCCTTCCTTCCTTCCTTCCTTCCTTCCTTCCTTCCTTCCTTCCTTCCTCCCTTCCTCCCTCCCTCCCTCCCTCCCTCCCTCCCTCCCTCCCTTCCTCCCTCCCTCCCTCCCTCCCTCCCTCCCTCCCTCCCTCCCTCCCTTCCTTCCTCCCTTCCTTCCTTCCTTCCTTCCTTCCTTCCTTCCTTCCTTCCTTCCTTCCTTCCTTCCTTCCTTCCTTCCTTCCTTCCTTCCTTCCTTCCAATATCTGGCGTTTCTTCTATGTGGCTCTTACATTAAGCGAGTTTGGTCACCCCTGCTTTATGCCATACAGTCCATCCACAATGCCACAGAGTCCACCCTCCAAAGCAGCCGTTTTCTCCAGGGGAACTGATCTCTGTTGTCTGGTGAAGAGCTGTAAGTCCAGGAGATCTCCAGGCCCCGCCGGGACCCTGGCAAACCTACAAGAGTGCAGAGGTGCCAGGATGCCGCAGCAGCAATGAGAATAGATGGGAGCTGCACAAGCTTCTGAACTGCATTGCCGTTTGCATTGGAGGCAGAACCTGCAGGCCAGCAACAGAAGCCAATTTTTCCATGATGGAAACCTCCAAGAGAAAGAGGACGAGCCCTGGACCACGAAGCTAATAGAGGACCACAGAGATGGATTTGGTGCGATCCATCATCATATCTGTGACTCATCACATTGCTCAACTTCAGCAGTGGGAAATTTTCTGCTAGGGCAAAAAAGAAAGAGAGAGGATGAACGACATCTGCTAGATAACAAGAAAGCCAGCCGCTGTGACGGGGGAGGCTCTTTGATTCTTGGATGGAGGATCCTTGGGCTGCAAAGAGAACTGTGATGTGTTGCCTGAGCATTGCCTTCTGCTGGACTTATGGATCCAGTTTCTGGCTTCAAAAGCTTTAAGATTCAGTCACTCCCCCCAGGGACCCTCTACTGTAGGGAATCTGAATGTCGTGCCCGTGGTCGTCGCAGCACCTGCTGACATCTTTCCTTGGAGCCACCCAGGGCTTTTTTTGAGCAGGAGCGCAGTTCTGCTGGCTTGTCATCAAGGGGTGTGGCCTAATATGCAAATGAGTCCCTGCTGGGCTTTTTCTACAAAAAAGCCCTGTAAGAGACAGTGGTGACATCAGGGGGTGTGGCCTAATATGCTAGACTTTTTCCACAAAAAAGATCTGTAGGAGACAGTGCTGACATCAGGGGGTGTGACCTAATATGCAAATGAGTCCCTCCTGGGCTTTTTCTACAAAAAACCCTGTGGAAAACAATGGCGATATCATGGGGGTGTGGCCTAATATTCAAATGAGTTCCTGCTAGACTTTCCCCACAAAAAAGCCCTGTAGGAGACAGTGGTGACATCAGGGGGTGTGGCCTAATATGCAAATGAGTCCCCGCTTTTCTACAAAAAAGCCCTGCAGGAGACAGTGGTGACATCAAGGGGTGTGGCCTAATATGCAAACGACCCCCTGCTGGGTTTTTTCTACAAAAAAGCCCCATGGGAAAAATGGTAACACCAGGAGGTGTGGCCTAATATACAAATGAGTCCCTGCTGGGCTTTTTTCTACAAAAAAAGCCCTTTAGGAAACAATGGTGATACCAGGGTGTGTGGCTTAACATGCAAATGAGTCCCTGCTGGGCTGTTTTACAAAGAAGGCCTGTGGGAAACAATGGTGACACCAGGGGTGTGGCCTAATACGCAAATGAGTCCCTGTATTTCTTTCTCAGAAGTTTTTCCCATTCAACTAATCTGCCTTTTAACACGTAACATACATATAGTTTGCCATTAGAGGAAAAATACATTCAAGTATAGTGGAAGATGAGTTTAGCATACGTAATGAGATAAACAGCCAATATCCCTATTTGAGTGTGTCAGTACAGCTAAAAGAGAAATACATTGGATAGTGATGTTCTTGTCCACCTAATTTACTTTTTAACATGTAAACCTCATTCAAGTTTGCCATTAGAAAAAAAGGATATAATAAAATACGGTGAAAATGGGTTAAGTAGATGTAATGAGATAAACAGCCACTATCCCTATTTTGAGTATGCCGATACAAAAAATGATTCTGACACAAGATTAGAGCGCCACCATCCCTGGACCTGGTCTTGTTGCAAGAACTTTTTGGTTTTAAAAGGGTAAAATAGAGATGAATTTAGAAAGAGTGGAGTCAGCTGTTCCCATAACATACTGTCTCTCTTCAATCTTAGAGTATGAGAAATTGTTATAGATGAAAGGGGAAGTTTGAGAGCCCCAAACTTCTGGAGCTGGCCCTGGCTTTCTAGCAACAGATCTGTTGACTTGGGGATTGCCAGCTCTGGGTTTCAGATATAACTGGAGTTTGGGGGGGGGGGGGGGAGGTGGAGCCGGCGGGGTTTGGGGAGAGGAGAGGAGGGACCTCAGCAGGGTCTAATGCCGTAGAGTCCACCATTCTCCAAAGCAGCTATTTTCTTCAGGGGAAGTGATTTTGAGCAGGGTATAAATCTAATCTCCTCAACGTAAGAACATAAGAGAAGCCTCGTTAGATCAGGCCAATGACCCATCCAGTCCAACACTCTGTGTCACACGGTAACAAAAAAAAAACAACCTAGGTGCCATCAGGAGGCCCACTAGTGGGGCCAGGACACTAGAAGCCTTCCCACTGTTGCCCCCCCAAAATCAAGAATACAGAGCATCACTGCCCCGGACACCCTGTGGCTAAGAGCCACTGATGGACCTCTGCTCCATAAGTTTGTCCAATCACCTCTTGAAGCTGTCTATAATTGTAGCCACCACCACCTCCTGTGGCAGTGAATTCCATATGTTAATCACTCTTCTTCTTCTTCTTCTTCTTCTTCTTCTTCTTCTTCTTCTTCTTCTTCTTCTTCTTCACATACACTTAGAGTGATGAAGCACTCCCCAATGTCCAGACATGCTGAGTCACTCACTCCAACAGGAATCACAAGATGCTACATTGAGTGTGCTGGTTTCTGTTGTCTGCTCGAATGCGATTTTCTTGTGGAATATCCTCCAAGATGCGAGCCGCGTGCCCACCCTCAACCTCTTGGGCACCAGACCTAAACCAACATTTCCAAAAGGGAACTTGGCCTTTCGGAGCCCATAGCCACAAATGCAGCATTGGCAGCCGTCGATGGCTCTTGATTTGTTGGGCAGGCTGGATGGAGACAGTCCTTGGCTGAGCTCTCTGCTTTCCTTTCTCCCACCATCAATATCGCCCAGAAGACTTCAAAGCGGAATGTCAGACTCTGACAGCTCCATCTTGCAGACAAACAGCCCGTTGAGATGGTCAGCGGCCAAAACGAAGATGGAATTACACAAATCTCGCTGGCTGCTACGTCTCTTCATTCCTCTGTACAGGCAATTGAACTGAAGAAGATGGTTAAAATAGCTAAGAGCTAGGGAGGCTACGGGGCTAGCCCTCGTTTGTTTAGCACCCTAGGCATGGCTAACTTACGGCGGCCCCATCCCCTCACTGATAACATCACCAAGTCACCTGAGGGGACACCCAATTCGGTGCCCCCAGAAAGCCAGCGCCCTAGCCAATCACCTAGTTTGCCTAGCTGGCCCCAGGAGTCTATTCTTCTTGGCAATGGAAGGGTAATAGTTGTGATTTAAGTTGGCAGCAACTCGTGAGTAGAGAGGCCGATCCCCCTTCAGTGTTGCCAGAAATGGGGGGGGGGGAAGTCTGCTGAGTACTTCATTATTATCTATGTGGAGATCGATTCTCATAGGGTATAATGGGGAATTGATCTGGAGGTTTTGGGGGCTCTGGGGGTGCTGTTTTTTGAGGTAGAGGCACCAAATTTTCAGTATAGTATCTAGTGACTCTCCCCAAAGTATCCTCCAAGTTTCAAAATGATTGGACCATGGGGTCCAATTCTATGCGCCCCAAAAGAAGGTGCCCCTATCCTTCATTATTTCCTATGGAAGGTGTGCTGTCCCTTTAAATGTGATGGCCAGAACTCCCTTGGAGTTCAATTATGCTTGTCACACCCTTGTTCCTGGCTCCGCCCTGATGTCTCCTGGCTCCACCCCCAAAGTCCCCAGATATTTCTTGAATTGGACTTGGCAACCCTAGGCTCGGCTCTATGGATGAGAACGGTATGGAGTAGCGAGAGCTAGGAGATCCAAGTTCAAATCTCCACTCTGCCATAAAACCTACCAGGGGATCTTGGCCCAGTCACTCTCTCTCAGGCTTTTCCCACATCACAGGGTTGGTGTGCGCTGCTCTAAGCATGGAGAGAGAATACAATGGATTGTAAAATATGCCCCTAAGCAAGAGTGGAATTCTAGCAGGAGCTCCTTTGCGTATTAGGCCACACATCTCTGATGTAGCCAATTCTCCAAGGCTCTTTTTTGTAAGCTCTTGGAGGATTGGCTATATCGGGGGCGTGTGGCCTAATATGCAAAGAAGCTCCTGATAAAACTCCACCCCTGCCCCCAAGGATGTTAATGTTCCATGAGTGGGGCTGAAGACTACCATGCAAAAACGATTCCTCTCCGTGCTTCTGCAGTTTTGTCCACCTTGGAGTAAGGAAAAGCTCTGCAGAACTAATTCATTTTCTCTCTGCTGATGTAAAGACTGGAGCATCATCCAGAGGGTAAAAAAAAAGAAAAGGTAAAGGTAGTCCCCTGTGCAAGCACCAGTCGTTTCCAACTCTGGGGTGACGTCGCATCACAACGTTTTCACGGCAGACGTTTTACGGGGTGGTTTGCCATGGCCTTCCCCAGTCATTTACGCTTCCCCCCCAGCAAGCTGGGGACTCATTTGATCGACCTCGGAAGGATGGAAGGCTGAGTCAACCTCGAGCTGGCTACCTGAAAACCACTGGAGATCGAACTCAGGCTGTGAGCAGAGCTTAGGACTGCAGTACTACAGCTTTAACACTCTGCGCCACGGGGCTCTCATCCGGAGGGAGGGGGCACCAATTGCCTAATGCATGTGGAGGAACACTTCTCCTACCCCCTGATGATGCCCCATCATGCTGGTGAGGGCATAGAGGGAAACTGGATATTAGGAAGCACAATTAACTAATGATTAATTAAAATCAGGGTGTTTTCCCTGGGGGAACGTGCCAGATTGGAGTTCTGGAACCTCTTTGTGGAAATAAAATTATAATTTTTTTTTAAAGTTTATGAGGGGCACTGGGGAGCATGATGTCACAAAATATTTAAATAAAAAGGAAAAAAAAAAGATTTAAATGAGAGGGTGCCCAGCAGCAGCTGTGGACGAGTGGGAAAGAAACCAGACAGCACAGGGGACTAAAGTTTGGAAACTACTTTAAAGTAGAGGTAAGTTTGTGATGCATGAAAAGAAAACTGTTTCAAAGAATCCTGGGCATTTCTCCTTCAGTTTCCTCTTGAGAGTTCCAGCACTTCTTTTTCCAGAAAAAGGAAAGCCCTGATTAAAATTAATTAATTAGGTCCTGACTTGGACAGCACAGACTATGCAGCCTCAGGGGATCTTAGAATGATAAGATAAGATAAGATAAGATAAGATAAGATAAGATAAGATAAGATAAGATAAGATAAGATAAGATAAGATAAGATAAGATAAGATAAGCAGAGTTGGTCCTGATTAATACCTGGATGGGAGAACACACAACTTTACAGCAAAATAAATAAATAAACCAACTAATTAATTACTTTGCCTGTTGGTCTGAGGCGTTTCTGTAGGATAAAATGATTTATTTATTATTTAAAAATATCTCTGCACACACACACACACACCCCATTTTAAAGTAGCAAGGACATGAAAGCAACTTTTAGTAACCCAAACTGTGGTAAAATGCATCATAAATCATTAAAAACATAAAACACCAAAGATGAATACTACATGAAATCCAAAAGAATGAGAACAGACCAAGTCTGTAAAGGCCAGCAGAGTTAGCAGTTCAGGCCATAAACGTCGGCATTAGTTGGGGTCACAGAATCATAGAGTTGAAAGGGACCCCCCAGGGTCATCTAGTCCAACCTCCTGCACAATGCAGGAAATTCACAAATACCTCCCCCTAAATTCACAGGATCAGCATTGCTGTCAGATGGCCATCTAGCAAGGAGAGCCCGCCACCTCCCAAGGAAGCCTGCTCCACTGAGGAACCGCTCTGTCAGGAAGTTCTTCCTAATGTTGAGCTGGAAACTCTTGATTTAATCCTAAATTCCTCCTAAACAGACTCTCCTAACCAATTTGAAAAAGGTAAAAGAGATGGTGTCAGATGCCCCTGATGGGGAGATGGAAAGAGAGGATTTCACAGACTTGGTGTCATGGTCACCCAGGGTTCATTTTGTAGTAGGAGCTCCTTTGCATATTAGGCCACACCCCCCTGATGTAGCCAATCCTCTAAGAGCTTTCAGGGATCTTCTGACAGGACCTACAGTAAGCTCTTGGGTGATTGGCTACAACAGGGGTGTGTGGCCTAATATGCAAAGGAGCTCCTGCTACAAAATGAGCTCTGGGTCACCACTGAAAAGGCGAGGTTCCTAGGGTTACCAGATGTCCCTTTTTTTTTTTTTTTAAGAAGACATGCCTTTTTTCTCACTCTCTCTCTGTGTCCATCCTATTTTGGGCTCTTTTTTTAAAAAAAACTGATGAAAATGTCCCCTTTTCGTGTTGGAAGGTAGGAATATTTCTAGTTATTCCTTCAATAACAGGGGTATTTAAAATGAGATTCAATAACAGGGGTATTTAAAATGAGATTCGTCATAGTGATCATTTGCTTGAAGTTGTCAGTCAGGAAATACATAAGAACATAAGAGAAGCCATGTTGGATCAGGCCAATGGCCCATCCAGTCCAACACTCTGTGTCACACAGTGGTCAAAAAAAGTACTTCCTTTTATCTGTTTTAACCGACTGCTCAGCAATTTCATCGAATGCCTACGACTTCTTGCATTGTGAGAAAGGGAGAAAAGTACTTCTTTCTCTACTTTCTTCATCCCATGCATCATCTTGTAAACCTCTATCATGTCATCCTGCAGTCGAGGTTTCTCCAAGCTAAAGAGCCCCAAGCGTTTTAACCTTTCTTCATAGGGAAAGTGTTCCAACCCTTTAATCATCCTAGTTGCCCTTTTCTGGACTTTTCCCAATGCTATAATATCCTTTTGGAAGGGGAATCCTCATTTTTGCTTTGCAAACTATGGTAGCCCTAATGCCCCATGCAAATTGTATGGTGGACTTTTGAAAGATCACGGAGAAAGACCATTGCGGTAATTCTACGTGACGGACAAGCTCGTCTTGGAGAAGATGGTTCTTTATGGGTGTTTTCGCACTGACCTTAATCGGCAGCGACGCCCCTCTTCACCGCGCAGGATCGGCACGGATTTCGCACTAATTGCCGCGGAGCACCCGGAAGAGCCGGGAAGTCCCGCGGCTTTTGCGGCGCAAATGGAAACTGGTTTTTGGCGGTTTCCGTTTGCGCCGCAGAAGCCGCAGGACTTTCCGGCTCTTCCGGGTGCTCCGCGGCAATTAGTGCGAAATCCGCGCCGATCCTGCGCGGTGAAGAGGGCCGTCGCTGCCGATTAAGGTCATTGCGAAAACGCCCCAAGTGACCTTGGTCCCAAACCAGTTAAGGTCCTAGATGTCAAAAAGCAGCACCTTGGATGAGGCCTAGAACTAAGCGAGCAGCTACTGTGGGTGTAGCGAAATGCGTGAACTGTCTTCCAGCCCAGCTTACCCACATAACCGAGTAGCTGCAGTTCGGATTTCAATTTCCAAAGCAATAGATTCAGATGGGCAGTCATGTTGGTCTGAAGCAGCAGAACAAAATTTGAGTCCTGTGGCCCCTTTAGGACCATCAAAGCTTAATTCCGGGTATCAGTTTTCTTGAGCATGCACACTCTTCTATCTATATGCAGGGCTTTTTTTTTTTTTGCAGCAGGAACTCCTTTGCATATTAAGACACACACACACACACCCCCGTGATGTAGCCGGTCCTCCAAGAGCTTACAGTAGGCCCTGTAAGCTCTCGGAGGATGGGCTACATAAGAGGGGTGTGGCCTAATATGCAAAGGAGCTCCTGCTAGAAAAAAAAGCCCTCCCTATATGTACGGCTTGAGGAAGTCTGTTGCAATGTATCTGAAGAAGTGTGAGTGCACTCAAAGGCTTCTATCCAGAATTCAACTTTGTTGGTAAGAACATAACATAACATAAGAGAAGCCATGTTGGATCAGGCCAATGGCCCATCCAGTCCAACACTCTGTGTCACACAGTGGCAAAAAATGTTATATATACACACACTGTGGCTAATAGCCACTGATGGACCTGTGTTCCATATTTTTATCTAAACCCCTCTTGAAGGTGGCTATACTTGTGGCCGCCACCACCTCCTGTGGCAGTGAATTCCACATGTTAATCACCCTTTGGGTGAAGAAGTACTTCCTTTTATCCGTTTTAACCTGTCTGCTCAGCAATTTCATCGAATGCCCACGAGTTCTTGTATTGTGAGAAAGGGAGAAAAGGACTTCTTTCTCTATTTTCTCCATCCCATGCATTGTCTTGTAAACCTCTATCATGTCTTAAAGGTGCCACTGGACTCCGACTTTGTTCATCAGTTTCCAAAACCTTCTTAGAGGCAGCCCCATGGAAAAGATATTACTCGTTCATTCATTCATTTGTTCATTTGTACATTCATTCGTTTGTTTGTTCGTTCATTCATTCATTCATAGTCTCCCTCTCTTCCTTGGCCTCGAGGTGTATTACACAGAAGGAGTCCGTGCAATTGATGGGTGAGACATTCAGTTAGCAATTCAAAAGGATGAGGTTTGTAGAAACAACCCAAAGTCTAGAAACAGAACTGAAGCAAAGCGTAAGTGTTAACGTGACACATTAAACGATGCAAAAATTACCTCATGGGCTCCTAGTCTCAGCAAGTGAAACGCAGGCAGTAGGAGAGGCTACAGTCCCTAGTGATTCATCCAAGTAACTTTGTGTATCATTTAGTCCAGCGCAACTTTATCGCTTGAGCAGAAAAGCCATCTTGAATAATTCAGTTTTACATGGTTTGCAGAAAGCCTTCCTGACTTCCTCAGAGATATAGAAGTCCAGCCTGGAAGCCCACCGAAGAATGTATAACTGTAGCCTGCTCAGAGTTCTCCAGGAAAGCTCATAGCTAGAGGAATATCTTTCTCAGTATAGTGATTGCATGGCCTGTAGGGTTGTCAGCAGGGCAGGAACTCCTTTGCATATCAGGCCACACACCCCTGATGCAGCCAATCCTCCAAGAGCTTACAAGGCTCTTCGTACAGGGCCTGCTGTAAGCTCCAGGAGGATTGGCTGCATCAGGGGTGTGTGGCCTAATATGCAAAGGAGTTCCTGCTACAAACAAACCCTCTGGTTCCCAGGTCTGTGTTGGAAAATACCTAGAGACTTTGGGATTGGAACTGGTGAGGTTTGGGGAGGCGAGGGGGCTAGTAATGGTATCATGCCATAGAATCCCCCCTTCCAAGCAGCCATTTTCTCCAGGGGAGCTGATCTCTGCCAGTTGGAGGTCAGTTGTAAAAGCGGGGTATCTCCAGGTCCCACCTGGAAGCTGGCAACCCTAGCCTCCTGATATAACCCAGAAAGGAAAACAAGCCCTGTCACTGAGCTAGGGTTGCCAGCCTCCAGGTGGGGCCTGGAGATACCCCGCTTTTACAGCTGATCTCTAGCTGGCAGAGATCAACTCCCCTGGAGGAAATGGCTACTTGGAAGGGTGGACTCTATGGCATTGGGCCATGCTGAGGCCCCTCTAGGGTTGCCAAGTCCAATTCAAGAAATATCTGGGGACTTTGGGGGTGGAGCCAGGAGACTTTGGGGGTGGAGCCAGGAGACATTGGGAGTGGAACCAGGAACAAGAGTGTGACAAGCGTAACTGAACTCCAAGGGAGTTCTGGCCATCACATTTAAAGGGACAGCACACTTTTTTAAATGTCTTCCTTCCATAGGAAATAATGAAGGATAGGGGCACCTTCTTTTGGGGCTCATAGAATTGGATCCCCTGGTCCAATCGTTGTAAAACTTGGGGGGTATTTTGGGGAGAGGCACTAGATACTGAAAATTTGGTGCCTCTACCTCAAAAAACAGCTCCCCCAGAGCCCCCGAAACCTCCAGATCAATTCCCCATTATACCCTATGTGAATCGATCTCCACATAGGGAATAATGAAGTGCTCAGCAGATGCCCCGCCGTTTCTGGTGACTCTGAAGCGAGGGATTGGCCTCTCTACTCACGAGTTGCAGCCAACTTCTTCCAAGTAACACAGACACCCCATCCCGAGAGGAAGCCTTTCCAATCGGAGACTGAAGCCTCCAGAGGAGGAAAGTCACATGGTGGCTTTGGGAGTAGGGCTTCCCCACGCCGGCCAGCTGACTGGGGGCGGGAAGGAGCCTAGGAAAGCGGAAGAACCCCCGCTGGGACCTGGGGATTGGCAAGCCTAGGCCCCTCCCCTCTCCAGACCCCGCCCTCTCCCACATCTACCCCTAGGTAATTTGGGTGTTTTGTCGTGGAGGGTGATTGCGGAAAGTGCTATAAAGTCACAGTCAACTTACAGCAACCCTGTAGTGTCGAACTCATTTGTTATGAGGGCCGGATTTCACATAAATGAGACCTTGTCAGGCTGGACTATGTCTATCATATAATGTAATGCCCAGTAGCAGAGATACAGACTTTATAAAGCACACAGGAAAACACAATTAAAGATTAAAAAAAACAAAATCAAGCATGCTTAAAACATTAGCGCTCGTTGGTCTTCAAGGTGCTTTCTTTGTATCTCTCCCATGGGATCCAGGGAACTGGGCAAAGGAAGCTCTGGCTCTTTCCTTCCTTTCCCAGGGGATCAGGAGGGGGAGGAGACTCTGTCAATAGAAGGAAGAGAGGCTTGGCTCAGTAGCTCTGCTGTGCAATTGAGAGAGCCTGGCATAGCAAACTCTCCTGCCCCCTCCTCACCAAGGGAGGCGCCTCAGCAAATGGAGAAAACAGAGACTCCTGTGCAATTGAGCAAGCCTGGCAAAGCAAGCTGTGATGCAGAAGGAAGCAAGAGAGAAGGAAGCTGATGACAGTCAGTTGCTCGAGGGCCTGATTCGGCTCCCAGGCTGCATGTTTGACACCCCCGGTGCAGAATTTTCAAAGCAAGAGACAGAGGTGGTTTGCCACTGCCAACAATTGCATTGCAGTCTTAGACTTCCTCGGAGATCTCCCATCCAAATACCCTACTTAGCCTCCAAGATCTGACAAAATCAAGGCAGCCTGGACTATTCGGGTCATACAATTATAGAATCTTAGAGCTGGAAAGGACCTCTAGGGCCATCTAGTCCAATCCCCTGCACAATGCAGGAAACTCACAAACACCTCCCCCTAAATTCACAGGATCTTCATTGCTGTCAGATGGCCATCTAGCCTCTGTTTAAAAACCTCCAAGGAAGGAGAGCCCACCACCTCCCGAGGAAGTCTGTTCCACTGAGGAACCGCTCTAATGGTCAGGAAGTTCTTCCTAATGTTGAGCTGGAAACTCTTTGATTTAATTTCAACCCGTTGGTTCTGGGTCAAGACGCTGAAGGTCGCTTCCAACAATTTGAAGCCCATAACCTAATACCAACAACAAAATCCAACACAAATGCAGGGTTAAAATGAATAATGAAAAGTTTGCATTCCATAGCCGAGTCATCAGTAGATATGAGTGAGACAGAGAGTGAGGGAGAATGGCATTTGTTTGTTGGACTAATAAAAGGTTTTATATTCCTTTTAGTACAGCTTGTTTTTCCCGTTGTAACAGACGTGTGCTTTCTTTCCCGCTCTGCACCGTTCTATAATTCGAAGGGTAGGGAAGGCAAGTGTCTTCAGGCAAAGCTTATACATCTTTCGCTTCTTGTGTGGATGATGTCTTTAGGGACTTGGATGGTTATTCATTGCATGTATTATTCTTTCAGTTCAATGTCCAGCATTATTTATATGGGAAAGCCCAGGCAGTTTGCAAAACAGAGGATAAATTATATATGACAATAAGTGGAACGATCAATAAAGCAGGTGAAACAAAACAGAACTTGACAAACCGATCTGCACCGTGAGAGCAGAGATGTTAGGAAGGTCTCGCACAGGGCTTTTTTGGTAGAAGAAATGCAGCAGGAACTCATTTGCCTATTAGGCCCCATCCCCTGACCACCATTGTCTCACACAGGGCTCTTTGTGTGGGAAAAGCCCAGCAGGAACTCATTTGCATATTAGGCCCCACCCCTGACCACCATTGTCTCACACAGGGCTCTTTTTGTGGGAAAAGCCCAGCGGGAACTAATTTGCATATTAGGCCCCACCCCCTGACCACCATTGTCTCACACAGGGCTCTTTTTGTGGGAAAAGCCCGGAGGGAACTCATTTGAATATTAGGCCCCACCCCTGACCATCATTGTCTCACACAGGGCTCTTTTTGTGGGAAAAGCCCAGCGGGAACTAATTTGCATATTAGGCCCCACCCCTGACCACCATTGTCTCACACAGGGCTCTTTTTGTGGGAAAAGCCCAGCAGGAACTAATTTGCATATTAGGACCCATCCCATGACCACCATTGTCTCACACAGGGCTCTTTTTTGTGGGAAAAGCCCAGCAGGAACTCATTTGCCTATTAGGCCCCATCCCCTGACCACCATTGTCTCACACAGGGCTCTTTGTGTGGGAAAAGCCCAGCAGGAACTCATTTGCCTATTAGGCCCCATCCCCTGACCACCATTGTCTCACACAGGGCTCTTTGTGTGGGAAAAGCCCAGCAGGAACTCATTTGCATATTAGGCCCCACCCCTGACCACCATTATCTCACACAGGGCTCTTTTTGTGGGAAAAGCCCAGCAGGAACTCATTTGCATAATAGGCCCCACCCCCTGACCACCATTGTCTCACACAGGGCTCTTTTGCGGGAAAAGCCCAGCAGGAACTCATTTGCATATTAGGCCCCACCCCCTGACCACCATTGTCTCACACAGGGCTCTTTTGTGGGAAAAGCACAGCAGGAACTAATTTGCATATTAGGCCCCACCCCCTGACCACCATTGTATCACACAGGGCTGCTCTTTGTGGGAAAAGCCCAGCAGGAACTCATTTGCATATTAGGCCCCACCCCCTGGCCACTATTGTCTCAGACAGGGCTCTCTGTGTGGAAAATGCCCGGCAGGAACTCATTTGCATATTAGGCCCCACCGCCTAGTGCCAAGCCAGCCGGAACTGCATTCCTGTGCCTTCCTGCTCAATAAAAAGCCCTGGTCTCACATCACGTCCTCAAAGACTGCAAATGTAGGGTTGCCAGCCTCCAGGTGGAGCCTGGAGAGCTTCT